>NC_133513.1:105777500-106067500 GCF_049354715.1 Callithrix jacchus
CACACATCTCAGAACCTGGACAGCAGTGAGTGCTCAGTGAATGGAAGCCCATCACGGCCCTCGCCAAGACAGCCAGCCTCCGCCAGGCCACACCCCCATCCTGTCTCTGGTCTGTTCGTGAGACATTACCCACGGGAGCTTGTTCTCTTAGGTCAAGTGAGCTGATGCCTGCTCTGTGCCAGCGACTTGTCTAAGAATAGGGATGGGAATAAGCAATTCTTGGCTAGAAGGATGAATTGAGAACATCAAGAGCACAAACCAGATGAGGCCAAACAAGGAGGTTCCAGTTCTGACAGTCACATGGGATGCTTCCCAAAGAGACACCATCCCTAACCCCTGGGCAGCTTGTGATTGGTTCCGTGCACGGAACCCTCTTGTGGTGCAGCAGACCCCCTACCCATTGGACAGGGCCACCTGCCCCTAGGGAGAATGCAAGCCACCAGGCAATCAATTTCAGCTCTTGTTACTGCCTCTCCATTCTCTTCCATCGCTCCCTCTTGATCTCCTCTTTCTGCTGACAACAAGATATGGCTGGCATTTAGTTGAGGATTTAAAATCAGGAGAGCTTCTCCCTCCCTTCAGGCTGGAAGCTCGCTGCCCTGGCTCTCTGAGGCCTCTTGAAGCCGGGCGTTTGCTGAGTGCCAGGAGACCAGCTCCCGAACCCGGAAGGGGCCTGCATTGTTGGACTAAAATAGCAAATGTGCAACATGAGTCTCTTCAGGGGCCTTCAGCGGGCTGGTAGCTTCCGGTGGGTGCTCTACACAGGCCACAGGGAAGCACACTGGAGTGGCCCTCTCTGCCACTTGAGAGGGCCCTTCTACCTACATGACAGTTCTGTCCCTTAGCTAGGTTAGTTTATCCAACTGAAAATGGACTTTAACTATGCCCAGCAAAAAAGGAAAAAAAATGGCATGTCTGAGTCAAATAAACCATGCTGTGACACATGGCCTGTCACTTCCTGACTGACATAAATCTCATCTGGGGCTTGCTGCCCTGTATCTCCCGGGACAAAAGAGACCTCCCAAAGCCAAAAGGACCCCTCTCACGTGGATGGCAGCCACACCCCAAGCCATGAGGCCAGAACGCAGAGCTTCAGAATGTCGCTTCTTTTCCCCGGTGGCGATCAATTGATTACTTGTCAGTTTCCAAAATGGTCTCAACTCCAGAAGAAACAGTGCACGAAAAGCAGTTCTGAAAACAGAATTAAGAGCTTGTTAGACATGGGCCTTGGGTCAGGGTAGGTGGCCCGTTTGGGGGGCCTTCGAGGGCGCATGCTGGGATTGTTTCAAGCCAGCCTCTCCCCTGCAGTTCTCGATTAATGAAGCTGCTGTGCAGGGCCCTCGGAGGGCCCACGTACTGCAAAGTAGCACCAAGTGTCCCGTTACTGTAAACGGCCTTTTATTTTTAAACTAATGCTATATTTGGAAAGCAGTAATCCTGGGGAAATGATACTGGGACTAATGGGGAACATATTACCTTTCATGTGTTTTTTCTTGTTTAAGGTTTCTTTGTTATTATCTGAGTAGCAAGGCTCCGCACACACTCTTGGGCAAAAAATCAAAATAAGCCTTAAAGCAATAATATTTTAATAAGCATCAAATGTCTTCAATGAGATAAAAGTATTATATGGTGTTTTGATATCGGGCTTTAGTTAAAACCTCATTAAAAAAAGAAAATTTCTCAGATGTATTGGGGTTGGGGGGGCAGTAATGTATTTTTAAATTCAGGTGGAGAAAAAGTTCCAGTTCAGGTCAATTATGCTAATTAAATGCCACAAACGACTGAAATTGCCCGCAAATGGACATTATTATTTGTTGCTTTCACTGTTTCCCATTGATCAAAAACAGCAGCTAATGACATTTGAGCCTGCAAAGGGCAAAGCTGCCCTTTGAATAAACATCTGCTGCCTGGACACCACTCACAGCCCTTGGGGTGGGAGAACTAAGCTCTTGTCCGGCTTGTGTCCGGCCCCTGTCCTCTTCCCGGGTGAGGTTTCCGACAGCCGGGGCTGCAGTCACCTCCCTGAAACTCAGATTAGTTTCGTCAATGAATGCCTGGTCCTGTTCCCAGCCCCAACTGGGAAGTGCTGAGGGGCCCAAGTTATGAAATGAAACTAAGTCTTTGATTTCTTCACCCCTGGCCAGAGACCCAGCTAGAATCATGAGCTCTTTAGAACTGAAAGGAAGAACCTTGAAGATCCTTCATTTGGTTATATAAAATGAGGAAACTGAGGCTCAGAGAGGGGAAGTGACCTGCCCGAGGGCACACAGCAAGCTGCTTGCAGAGCCAAGAATAGAACAGCAGTTTCCTGATTCTCAGTCCATGCCCCAAGAGCTCTCCTCTCAAATATTATAACATAAAAGAGAACGTCAACTTTCCTCTTCTGTACCTCATAGCAAATTTCCCTCCGTTTTCTCTCCTAACTGCATGTCAAATCTTAGTTGGGGGGCCTTAGCACAAACTAACCTGATTCCAAGATCAGAATCAGGCCAGGTATAGTAGGACTTGAATCTGTCTTCTCCTCTGGTTGACCTAAAAGAGGAGTCTCATTTCAGCTACAGAATGAAATGCAGTTGACCGTGTATAGATGGGACACTGGGGCATGATGGGGGGAGGTACAGAATCCATGGTTTCAGGCCCATCTGTGGATGCCACGATCCTGACTTTATCTCCTGAACTAAAGTAGAAACCATACACGCCGAGCTGCTACCAGTCGTTTCTACCTCCAGGTAAATAAACAGTCTCGGAAGAATGCAGTGGTTTCAAGTTAAGCATTGTTCAAAGGGATTGACTCCATCCTTCGTCCCTCCAGGGAGCTTCAGAGCCACTTCGGAGCTCAGGACTGTGAGCCAATGCTGCAGGAGAAGGAGTCAAAGGAGATCAAAATCCTGGGAAGCAGAGGAGATGGAAGACTGTAGGGCGGGCGGTTAAGGATGTCACAGTGACCCGCCCTTCTTTCTTGTCTTGCTGATGTGGATCCCTGAGGGGCATGACCCTTCTGCTCCCCAGCCTGCCTGATTTCCAGGCATGGTTGTGTGAGATCCCTCCTTCACAGCTCAGAGCTGCAGCCGACATGAATGAAGACATCCCTGCCCCTCCTGAGGGCTTCAGGAATCCTTGGTTCTGTTCCAGCCTCTATCCCAGACATGTGACTCTGAGCAAGTCGCTGACCCACTGGACCTCAAATTGCTGATCTGCAAGACGGGAGGGCTTGGTCTAGA
Organism: Callithrix jacchus; assembly: GCF_049354715.1. Classification (NCBI taxonomy): domain Eukaryota; kingdom Metazoa; phylum Chordata; class Mammalia; order Primates; family Cebidae; genus Callithrix; species Callithrix jacchus. The sequence goes on from NC_133513.1 coordinate 105,780,722, forward strand.
AGGTTTTAGGTTGAATGACTCCCCAGAAACAGTTCCTGGGTCTTGGGGACATCAGGCAGGCAGCCAAGTCCCTAGAGATATACAGATAATTCCTAGCCACAGGTAATCCTGAAGTCCTGTTTGGGGGCTTTATAGGGAGAGTTTGGGGATGTCTCTGAAGCACCAGGGTCAGGTCAACCTGAATTTGGTTTGCCTCACAGTTATGAAATGAAACCACTTTTGGGTGATAGCAGAAAAGGGGAAGGAGGGAGTACCCAGCCCAGTCCAGGGCAGGGCCAAGGGTTTGACTGGTGTCATTCGATTAATCCTCAAAACAGCCCTCCTACAAGAGACTGGAACCATTGGGTTCCCCATTTTCGGATGGGGAAACCAAGGTCAGGATGCTGAAGTCATGCGGCTATTCAGGACCAAGGCCAATGCTAAGGCCCAGGCACACAGCCCCACGTCCTGGCTGTGGTACTGAGTGCTTCTCCCTTTGCCCACATGGCCTGGGAGGAAAAGACCCCAAGAGGGCTGGGACCAAGCCCAAGGCAGGAGCTCCTCCCTGATCTGTGGATTCTGCTCCCAAGACAGCCCCAGGTGGGTGGGGCCAATCCCTAGGGAAGGCCTGGGACAGGCTCGGGTCCTCCTGGGATCAGAGCCGGAGACTACTGCAGGTGTCTGCTAGGCGGTCCCAGGGACCTGGGAGCAGGGCCTTCTGCACAGCGAGCAAACACCAGTACATATGCCTGTTGGGAAGCAAATTTGAGTTATTGAAAAGTAAAAAGTGCTTACGAGCTGCACAACATTATGTCATATATGGTGTAGATTACAACTGGGAATGATCCTATATCAGATTTTTTTCCCTAGACTGATTTGTAAGAGGCAGAGAAGGAGCAGGCCTCGGGCACGGGGCAGCTCACTGTGCTTCCAGGCGTCTGGCGCCATGGAAGTGCGCTGCTTTACAGGGTGTCAGATCTGGGTGAAATCCCAATCCTGCATCTCACTAGCTGGGGGCTTCAGACAAGTTCCTTAACCTCCCTGAGCCTCACTTTGTCACCAGCGATGTGCATGATGGCGATGCTGACTTTGGAGGGTTGCCACCAGCATTTGATCAGATCCAGTCAGTCCTGCAGCCTGCAGAGTTTGCAGCTGATGCAAGCACCCCACTTTCTTCCCCAAGGGCTGCTGGCTGGGTCACCTCAAAGCTCAGCCCAAGGAGGGGGCCATGGGCAGCCACTGAGGCTGGCTCTGCCAGTTGCCTCTCCCTTGCTCATGGGTCAGGGATGGAGCTGGAGCCTCGTCTTAAGAACAGGAAGAGATACGTTGGGGGAGGAGTCAAAATTTATCCATTCATCCACTCATAGGGTATGTCCTGAGCCCTGGCAGGGCAAGCATGTTTCCCTTCTCAGGGGCTCACAGTCTGGTAGGGGAGGCTGACAACCACAAGCAGCTGTGAGCCCTTGTCATTTCCCATTTGAGAAGCACCATGATGGTGATGGGGGTGGGGTCCTGGCCTGTAGGAGCAGCTGCTGAGCTGGAGGAGGTGACACCTGAGCTGAGTCCCAAAGGATGTTGAGGAACCCAGGTTGGGAGGGGTTGGGGGGGGGTCAAGGGAGTTCCAGGCAAAGGGAAAGGCCAGGGTGAAGGCAAAGGCTGGGAACCAGGAAGGAGGCTACTTGGGGAAGCAGCCTGGGAAGGTCTGAGTGATGCCATCTGAGCTCTTTAAGGACCACTGGCTGGTTGGGAAGGCTGGGGGAGCATAGATGAAAGGCGGATAAACATGGAATCAGAGAGACAGGGATGGGCTCTTGGGGTTGATCCCAAGTGCTCCCCTCCTGCCCCAAAGGGTGATTCTGAGATACGGGCACTGCTGCTGGTGAGCAGCCCCGGAGTCTTTCCTTCTCACTGCACCCCTACTCCTACCTCCACTCCAATCCCCCTCCCCCAGCATGATTTGCCAGACCTAGCACCAGGGACCTTCCCTCTCAGGAGGGAAGAACTCCTACCTTCCTGTTGTCAATGGGAGCATCTCACTATCCTCGAGGTGGCGGCGGGGTGGCAGGGGATGGAGGGTGGGTGGTGACAGGCAGCTTGGTGTAGATCGGAATGGCCCAACTCCACATACCCAGTACAGCTGAGGGGCCTCAGGCACATTCCTGGACTTCTTTGGGCCTCAGTCTCCTCATCTGTAAGTTGGACTGCTGTGAGGATACAGAGCTGAGAGGCTGGATATATAAATGGAGGAGGGCCAGGCTGTATATAAAAACAAGACTCTGCCCCTCAGTCTGCAGCAACCTGGCCAGGAAACCAACCCCTTAGCTGTATAAACAGCCCAGGGAACCAGCTGGCTGTCAGAATGACAGGAAGCCAGGCTGCTATCTCTGGTGACAATCCAGAAACTAAACAATAACCCCTGCCACCATCTTCCCTACATGGCCAGGACTTGATGAACAACTGGCAGCTCCCCTAATCTTTGTCTCCATTTCCTATTAGGACCAATCAGAGAAAGCCAAATATGCACCCCAACCAATCAGATAGGATTCCCCCTTCTAGTTATCCCACCCATGGCTCCCCCAAACTAACAGCCTCCACTCAGGGCACACTGGAGCCTTCCCACTCCTCTGCCTGCCTCTGAGTCTCTGCTAAAACACAAGTGACGGTGGCTAGGCTAACTCCTTTGCTACAGCAAACTCAGAACAAATAGCCTTCACTTGTTCTCATTGGTTGGTCTCATTTATTTCCACAATGCCAATGCATGAAAAGCTCCCACTGCCTCCCTAGCACTTAACAGGTGCTTAGTGATATTCTGTCCCTACCCACTGAGACCCTCTGGGCAGCTGCCTCACTGCCTGCTTGGCTGAAGAGTGTCCAAACCCTGAGCTGTGAGGTAGGCACAGGTGCCCTAAGAATTGGCTGGTTCCTAGAACAACTGAACCCCTGGGGGAAAACTGAGCTAAATGCAATTCTGTATTTCTTTATGTATGGTATTGAGGGAGTGGGATTAGGGAGAGGCCATATTTTTGGGAAGGAGGCCACTAGTATAATGGGAAGAGAGTGGGTTTTGCCTTGGTTCAAATCCCAACCCCATGCTAGCTCTATGGCCTTGGGCGACAGTTGTCTTAGTTGTCAAGTGGAGAAGATTAAATGAGCTAACTGGGGTTAGATGCTTAGCACGACACCTGGCATCCAAGACATGTGCCTTCAACAGAAACTGGCAGCCAGAAGTCATGGCAGCAACGGGAATGTGTGGCCATCTCAGCCAGCACCAAAGTGAGGGGCCAAAGGTTCAGAAAACTGTTCAGGAGGATGCTTGTAGGCACATCCCCCAGAACGAAACACTCTCTGGAGTCCTCAGCGCACTGTCTTCACCCCAGGGCTTGCCTAGGGGATAGTAAAGACACTCTGCAGGACTCCTGGGATCTACAACTCTGACCCTCTCCCCAACTAGGCCCCCATCTCAGTGGAAGCAAAGGTCATTTCCCAACAGGCTAGCAGGATAAGTGACCTTCTGTCACAAGGTGTGGATCACGGAAATGTGTGTGCATCATCCCATGTAAGAAGGCTAGACGAGGGTGTTCTGGAAAACAACTGAATTGCTGTTCATCCATAATTAGTCTTTATATGTTAATAGGAGGCAAAGCCCTGAGTTGAGAGAAACTCCATTAATGTAGTCTTTCAGGTAGTTTGGATAAAAAGAAATAAGCCTTGATTGAGGGAAGAGGGGCATTGGTTGGGAGCCACACCACCAAGATGGTACCAGGGGCATTGATCATGCAGCTGGCCAACATCAAAGCCCACTAGAGGACCCTCTTGCTGCCAGGGACCAGGGAGGGAAAGTGGGCATCTGAATCTGGAGCTGTCATCACAAAACAGAAAGGTGGTAAAGAATTCGTTCCAGCCCTGCCCATGGCAGCCACAGTCACTTTCAGAGGAGCAGCACGAGAAGGGGGGTGCGGCACTCCATGGCGGGGGCAGTGGGAGCCCAGGCACCAGGGTTTGGCAGCCTCCCTGGTGGCATCCACTGAGCAGGGCATAGTTTCCAGGCACAGGTCTCCTGTCCTGATGCTTCTATCACTCTGCAATAGTCTTCCAATAAATCCCATCTCCACTAAGTCAGCGGCTTGCCATTAAGAATCTGCTCTGATGCAGCCCACAAGCCGAAGGCCGGTGAAAGCAAGAGAATGATTACAAAAAGCAAGCAACACAGCTGATTTTAATTTCATGACATGGTTTCCAACCACTGGATACAGAAACAAGGAATTCTCTAAAATGAGTTGCCTGTTACCAGATGGAAAAGTGATAGGGTTCCATAGTAGGGTTAGGATTAGGGAAATGTGGCTTACATATTCTCATGCTATCATGAGACCTGCCCCTCCTTGCTTCCCCTATCCCGGGGAGGCTGGAGAACTCATCTCTGATCACTCACCTTGGCTTCCCTTTACAGCCGGTTTACCAGCTCACATCAAAGTAGCCAGCCTGCCATGGGACATATTTCAGCTTGGCTGTGCCTTACAAGCGCACATGAATCTCCTTATTTGAGACCCTGAGGTCCAAGGATGAGAACTGGTCCAGGTCAGCAGGCCTGGCTTCCAGCCCCAGTTCTGGGATTAACTGGCATCGCTCTCCTCTCTGGACCTCAGTTTTTCCTATCAATAAAATGAAAAGAACCAAGCTGTTTCTGTATAAAGGTCCTCCAGCTCCAAATTCTGTGATGCCATTATTCCGATTATTTGGCGGTCTTGTTTTGTTTTTTGCGCTCCATGTAGGTGGAGCACAAACATAATACAGAAAACAGGGGGACCAAAAGCAGCAAGGATCCACCTTTCATGTTTGGCAACGTGGAGAATATCCATCTTGCAACCAAATTCTGTTGCCTGCCCTTAAGGTGTTAATGGAACTGTAGCTGTCCGGGGGGTTGGTGATGAAAACAGAAGCCGCTCTGGGTATTCCAAGTACGAAGGGTTCCAATACAGAGAACTGGACACTTGCACAATCACTGGAAAGGCTGGGGAAACAAAGGTCAGGTTAGCAGCTGCCAGAGACTGGTGATTTACAGGAGCTCACCCGGAAGCTGCAAAGAACCCAGCAGTCTCAGTGGTGGCTGCAGCCATCAACCTCGACAGCCGGAAGCACCAGAGCATGCAATTCTCAAGGCTTTGGGGTTTACCCATGGGTCAAGCTGCAGCTGCCCCCAAAGAATGACAATGATTCTCCTTCTTCACCTCCCAATTCCAGCAGTGCCTCTCATTGGCAGACTCTAATGTGGAGCTGTACAGGGAAAGGGATTCTGGGAAATGCAGTTCCGGGCTTCTCCTCTGAGATGCAGACTGTAGAAGTGAGTGGCCATGATGCCAAGGAAAACACTCAGCACAGCCACAAACCAGGAAGAGCATAGAGATTTTATCTGAAGGGCCAGCTCTTGGTTCATTGGTAATGGCTGCCCAGAGCACTGTGTGGAAAATAATTTTGAGGCTGTACCTTGGACAAGCAGGAAAAGATGCTACGACTGATTAGCCATGCCTGGCATGGGTGTGGAATTAAAGTGAGGAATCATATGCAACAAACCTGCAGTCACACTCTAAAACTGATGACTGGAAAGTTCTCTAAAGTGACTGCTAACAGCATTTGCTTCCTTTGTCCCTGTGTCAAACATATATGTTGTAATATGTGTGGCGTTAACACCCATAAACCTGGAGCTCAAGAGGGACCTCAGAATTAGAGCAGCTAATGAAAAACAGGGGAGGGACATTGAGGAAGCTGTGGGGGTCTCCAGCCTTCTGGAACTGTGCTCTTCACCATCTACACAGTCACGTTCTTCAAGGTCATCACGTGGTCAGCTCTTTCATAGCTACCCGCAATCCCCTGTCCTCATCTCATTTCACTCTAAGCTTCCAGGCCCAGCTCAGCCAGGCCTACCCCATGATCTTGGAAAAACCTTCCCCCACCCCATCTCCAGTGAATTGCTTCCCCTCTCCGTGCCTTGGTTTCCTCATGAGCATATTTAGGAGTTGGGTTAGATCCGTGGTTTGCAGACTTTGTGCCCAGGAGCCCTGGGGTGTCCAGAAAGAGGAAGGTTAGAGGGATCCCAAGGCATGGAGCTTCGAGAAGTATTACTTTTATCTGTTTTAGATAATGTGCTTTGGCTTAAGATGTCATTTGCGAAAAAGGGAACAGAATCTGCTGCTGTAAATAGGCTCAAGAACCTCTGGATAAAGAAAAGGTCCCCCGCAGAGTTCTTCCAGATGTACCATTCTCTGGTGCTGCTTGGTTTGTCTGCATCTAAAACACCAGCTCTTCTTCTCTCTCTATTTCCTTTCCTCATTTCTTTTCCTGTCCTCTGTCTTCCAAAGAAATAAGTTGCAAATCTCCATCTTAACTTTCAAACTTGAGCTGAACTTGAGAACCCAACATGAAGCCTGGATCTTGTCATTATGAGAGGCTCTGAGGTGATGGATAGCAGAGGGGAGGATAAAGCCAATATGCAATTTCCCCCATTTTCCAAAAATCTTACCTTTGTTGTTGTTGTTGAGATGGAGTCTCGCTCTGTCGCCCAGGCTGGAGTGCAGTGGTACTATCTCGGCTCACTGCAATCTCCACCTCCCAGGTTGAAGCGATTCTCCTGCCTCAGCCTCCCAAGTAACTGGGATCACAGGTGCCCGCCCCCACGCCTGGATAATTTTTGTATTTTTCGTACAGACGGGGTTTCACCACGTTGGTCAGGCTGATCTCAAACTCCTAACCTCAGGCAATCCATCCGCCTCAGCCTCCCAAAGTGCTGGGACTACAGGCGTGAGCCACCACGCCCACCGTGTTATTCTTTTTCATAATTGAAAATCACATTGAACCATGCAAAATGTAGAGTTTGACATCCCAGAGTTGAGAGATATTCACCCTTTCCCGCCCTCACACTGTCCAAAGCAAAATTTCGAGAAATGGGAACATGCTGCTTTGAGTTGTTATTTTTAATATCACTACGATGACTGGACAGTTTTTATTATCGTTGGCAATAAAAGGCAGGAGGAACCATTCACACAGGATTTTCTGCTCGAAATGTACTTTGGAGTTCCATCTTGGGGCATAGGAACCCTTCTGTTCCTCTTCCCCCTGCAGTTTCACCAAGTTCCCACTGCTGTCAACTCCAGAGGACTCTGACCGAGTCAGCCATAAAATGTTTCCCTCCTGGAAGAGGACAAGTTCATTTTCATTATTCCCTGCAGGAGAGGAAGGGCAGAGTGGGTGAGGCCCTGGGAGGGCATGTTTGAGGAATGGTAGCCCGAGTCCACCATTCCACGCCTGCTCTGCAGGGTCCTTTGGCTGGGATCTTGACTGGAGAAGGACATGGCAGGAATCCACACCCACCAGCCTTTGCCCAAGTTGGGGCAGAACGGCCAGGCAGACACAGAGCATGCACAGATCCCACCTGCTGATTGGCTGAAGCCTAGGGGCAGTACCTCCTCCCACTGGCTGGTCTAGGTTGGCATAGGTGGCTGGAAAGGGCGGGGCTTATGGTCCACCTGTCTCACCTGTTCTCTGGATCCCGAATTCCCTGAATAAGGAAGAGAGGCTGCCTGAACTTCACTAACGCCTGGCTCTAGAGAAGTGCTTTCAGAAGTAACTTGTGCAGCAGTGCCCTTCTCCCCAGGAGGAACAGTAACCCACATAACAGAAGTGGCAGCTTCATCTCTCTTGAGAGCTCCTCAGAGACAGCTCTTGGTACAGGGCATTGAGGGCTGAGCTGGAGGAAAAGCTTCAGCGGGAGGAGGAGGAAAATCAGGACCATTTCACTCAGGACCAGCACCAGGTTCTCCTGAGATGGAGCTGCTGACCAAAAGACCTAGGTCGGGGGATAGGCACGGTGGCTCACTCCTGTAATCCCAGCACTTTGGGAGGCCGAGGCGGGTGGATCACTTCAGGTCAGGAGTTTGAGACCAGCCAGGCCAACATGGTGAAACCCCATCTGTACTAAAAATACAAAAATTAGCCAGGAGTGGTGGCACATACCTGTAACTGCAGCTAGTTGGGAGGCTGAGGCAGGAGAATTGCTTGAACCCAGAAGGCAGAGATTGCAGAGAGCCCAGAGGGTCCCACCATATTCCAGCCTGGGCAACAGAGGGAGACTCTGTCAAGAAAGACAGAGAGAGAGAAAGAGAGAGGAAGGAAGGAAAGGAGGGAGAGAGGGAGGGAAGGAAGGAGGATCCTGATGTCCTTTCTGGAGAAGAGAAGAGGGCTCAAGGCAGAGCCTGGCAGGATGGGAACTTGCATCACAGACAGGAGAGTTTACCCCCAAAATAAGCGAGTCATCTTCCATCCTGTTTGCCATTTCCTTTTCCTTATTATCTGAACTTTCGTGTTCTGTTGGATCTCCTCTTGAACTGCATTTCCCCTAAAAGGGCCATAGAAAGTCCTATCTTACAGAAATGGATACCTCATGATCTTGGGAGTAGGCAAATGATTGATATATGCACAAGCTTGGCAGGCGGAAGACTGGGCACAAGCACACACTGTTGACATTGGAATAGCACTGGCCAATGGAACTTTCTGTGATGATGTTCAGTAGCACTCACTCATGCTGTGTAATACTGCATGGCAATTGAGCACTTGAAATATGGCCAGTGGAACCGAGGAACCGAATGTTTAATTTTAATTTTAATAGCCATTGACTGCTGGCTACCATATTGAACAGTGGTGGTTCTAGAAAGTCTAACTTGGAAGAGACCCAGGATACACTTTGGTTCAGGAAGTCTCACCAGGTGAAGACTCCAGGAGGAATGCAGCTCAGCCAATGCCTTGATTTAGACTTCTGACTTCCAGAACTGTAAGATGATAAATCTGTATTGTATTAAGGAAGTTTTGGTAATTTGTTACAGTGGCAATGGATAGCAAACACCGCTACGGTTCCAGGGGTTGGCTTCTGATATCACCAGGATCCACAGAATTGAGAGAAATGGATGACAGCAGCTTACTTCCTCCAAATTACATCTGTTTCTTCTGTTGTACAGTCTTCCAGCTGCTGGGTCTCTCCTCCCTAAGTAGGTTTTTGACTGTTGTATGGAATTCCTCTTTGATAGTTGGAGCAGCCACTAATCTTCCTTGGTGCTCCAGAGAGCTGATCATCACCCTGATTTCCCTTTACCTTTTTCTCGAGAGGCCTCAGGCTCTTCAAGCAGACTGAATTTCCGAGGATTTGTCTTAATACTCCAGAGTTCTCCTTTAACACCTAACTTTCCCAATCTCTTCTATGTCACCTCTTTTCTCTATCCCCTCAAAAGTCCAACAAGCAAAGCCAGAAACTCAAGCAAGAATGGGAATCAAATTTCTGTTTCCCATCAGGAAGCAGGAGCAAGGAGGGTCGCCTTCTGATGCCTGGGATGACAAGAGCCAATGGATTACTCCACCTTTCTCTGTTTCCTACAGTTTCAGCAGGCCCTGAAGGATGCATTCTGCGTGCAGCTCCTTCTTGCCACCAAGAAATAAGACCAGGCCCTAACTTCATATAGATATCCTCAGGGAACATTCTTTCCTAATTGTTCTGAAAATCTTTCTGACCATCACAGCACCCACCATTCACCATGACAAATGGGATAACTTAGTATTCTCTCTTACAATATTTTTGTGTACCCTCATTTATTTATTCTATCATTGAACATTTCCCCAGAATCTCCTGGGTGCCAGACACCGTGCCTAGATACTGGAGAAACATATCTCCCATCTGAGGCACGAGGCATATAAGTAAAGAATAAACCATCTTGGACAGTCCGGCATACACCAGGCAGAGCAGAAGAACCACCCAGCTAAACCCAATCCAAAATGCTGAATCATGAGGAAAAGAATAAACTTGTTTTAGGCAACTAATCTTTGGGGGTAGGTTTCTGCACAACAATAACTAATTAAAACATTCTCAGACACAACCCCCATCATGAGACGTTAGGTCTTCTCTTTTTCTTTCAGCAGGCTCTTCCTGCCTTCTTGGCCAGCTCTCCCAATCTCTTCCCTGTCAGCTGCTTGTAGTTCTGTAACTGGCAGCAGTCCTGGGAGCACCTGCCTAACCAGTTCTTTGTGTGGCCAGGTGTAATTAATTAACTAGCGATTTGCGGGGCCCAGACAGGAGGTGCCATTGGTCTTCAATCTCCTCCTTTGATGAGGAGCCCTTGAGCTGGAGCCATTAAGGGATAGGCAAGGATGACTAGGACAATCCCAAACACAGAACTCCACCCCTGCTGTCAGTTACAGATGACCTATGACATGGTCCCTGGCAAATGACCCTAGTCAGACCCTGGAGAGAGGAGAAGCCTCAAGGGAGACTTCCAGCAAATGGTGAGTCTCATGAGAAACAACAGAAGTGATCATATTTAATATCACAGGCTGGAGAAATCAATCATGGCAGTTACAGGAAATCATACGTTTTCTGTGGATAAGGTCACCCGGGCTATTGCCTTATTCAATAAACAATTCAGTTATTCCATCCAGTAAACATTTGTTAATTCTTGATGATTACAACCATAAAGGGAAGCCAGAGAAGCAAAAAAGTGATTATGATGCCTTTTGTTAGTGTCGAAACAGAAGTACATACAGAGCCCAGAGATTGCCCTGAGGAGGAAGGGAATGAATGATAATTTCTGGGGGTATTCAGGAAGGCTCCCAGGAGGAGGTGGTCAATGAGATGGATTTTGAAGGGCAAATAGGAGCTCACTAGCCATCTTTAATGGTTGGCAGCCATGATTTGTAGGTGGGTCTACCTGGCTTAAAGACAGAGGGGCAAAGCCAACTTTCCACATGCAATTCCCAAGAAGCACACATATTGATCTGATGGTGGGGTGAGGCCAATTCCTGGACCCATGACCAACTTTGGAGATCATGACACCCACTGAGGTCTTGGCTGGAAGCAGCCTTAGAAGGCACAAGTGCTGGTGGCATTGACCAGTCACAAAGGTTATCAACCTATGTGAGTTTTGTACATGGTGTAGCAAGACAGAAGGAACCAAGGAAAAACAAATAGAAAACAACACATGCTAAGCTGTTCATCTGCAACTGTTAAGAGTCCAAGTGGTGGCAGTGCCAGCTCAGAGCCCTCCACCTGCTGGAGATGTTTCCACATTGTCTTCACACATGGGCATTCATCCCGCAGTGGGGCTCTCTCTGCCTGCGCCCTGAGGCTCAGGGAAACCCTGTTTGTTGAGACAACGGTGTCTAGGGAGCTAGAGCCCGGGGCAGCCTTGCTCCTTCTTCCACGGTGAAATAGACTGAACCTCCAACACACTGACCAGCACAGGTGTTGAATGGTGACTCCTGGTCTAGGGCTGGTCTCTTCTTAGAAAACCTGCCTTTCGACTATGGAGGGCTCTGCCTGGGTATCCATTGGAGGGGGCAGCCCTGAGGTAGGAATTACCCCTTTGAAAAGCGCTAATGTCATTCTTGTCACTTTAAATTAACTCTAGCCAAGAGGGACTGACAGAAACATGGATCTGGGTGAACTATATTTGACTGATATTCTGTCAAATATTGCATGGGGTTGTGATCCACAACTTTTCCCATCTGCTGCTCCAGTCTGAGTCGCTGAATGCACAATGGCATCATTATCATATTTTGTTCGGATTTCCCTCCATCGGATCAGAGCCTGTGAATGTGAAATGTGCCCACAGAAAAAGGCAGCCCTGGTGAGATGGGTGCAAGGGCGAGGGTGTCCCTCAGTTCTTCCCAAGGGGAGAGCTGGGAAGGGGGAGGGCTGCCCCAGAAGGCATCCTAGCCCTAACCCACGAAGGTGCACATCCTGGAAACAAAAGAGGAAGGTGGCGGATCAGGAGTAAGGAGTGGGATTAAGATCACACAAACCTGCAGCCTTTAGAAACTAGCTTAATCCATTTTATAAAGAGTTGGGAGGGTTTTTCTCTCCATGAATATAATACCTTGCACATCTGATCAGCGTTTTTCCCAGAACATTTCAAAGCTCTCTGCAAATACAGCAGAGTCTCCGTAGATTAGAGCATGGCCTATTATTATCTGGCTTTGGAGACACCCCAGGTCAGCGGGTCACCTGGAGCATTCTGAAATAAGACAATTCCCTACAACAAAAAGCCTGGTGTGATGTCGTTTGTCTAACTAGGGTTTTCAAACTATGTGAGTCATGGGACCCTTAAAAAAAAAAAAGCCTGAAGCTCAATTTTGGTTTTTTGTTTTTTTTTGAGACAGAGTCTTGCTCTGTCACCCAGGCTGGAGTACAGTGGCACAGTCTCGGCTCAGTGCAACCTCTGCCTCCCAGGTTAAAGCGATTCTCCTGCCTCAGCCTCCTGAGTAGCTGAAACTACAGGCACCCGCCACCACGGGGTTTCACCATGTTAGCCAGGATGGTCTTGATCTCCTGACCTTGTGGTCTGCCCACCTCAGCCTCCCAAAGTGCTGGGATTGCAGAAGTGAGCCACTGCAATTCAGAACAAAATGGAGCTATTCTGGTTGAGGGAAAGGGCAAAGGAAGAGGGTGAAGGGGGATCAAAGAGGGGTCCACTTGACACCCCATCCACTAAACCTCCAGGACTCCCAAGACCACAGTCTGAAGACTACTGTGGAGGCCACCCACTCCAGCCAGACGCAGATTTTCTGTGAACTTAACGAAACCTAAGTCTCCTCAGTGCACCTTCTGTTCCTAGGTACCTTTTCCAAGGCTTGGAACTTAATTTCTCTTGTTTTCAGTGGTTTTTTAAAATGAGGGGGCCCCAAATAATCTAAGAGTCACAAAAGACCAGCTACATAATTTGGGCAGCCAAGTGCAAAATAATAATTAGGGACACTTCATTCATAAACAACTAAAATTTTGAAGACAGCAACAGCAGTGCCTTCTTGGCACAGGGCCCTGTGCCACCGTGCAGGTGGCTCGTCCATGAAGCCAACCTGGGTTTCATGCCCTATGAAACCTCGATCTGATTGTTTCCCCAACTTTCCAAAGAAATGCCAACTGATTCAAATAAACCTCAGCCTCTCCTGGGAGTTATCTTACATCCTAGTGTGTCAGATTAGGCCACCTTGCAGCACCTGAGTCTGAAGCTCCTCCCAGACAGAGGCACGTGCTTCCTCCCAGCCTCCGCTTTCATACAGAAGATTGGCTTTAAGATGACCGACTGCATTTGCAAGCAGAAACTATAGCAGACACATAAAATCCATGGTATTTTCAGGCATTCAGACTGGAGCAGAACCTAAGAGAATTTGTGGGGTGATCCTGAAAGTCTCAGAGCATTTGACTGAATCATTTCAAGGTGCTCCTTGAGGGCTAGGGCCACACACATTCCTTTTGTAGGTCCCCTGTGATACTAGGTTATGGTAATGATGGAAAACATGTTTATTGAGTAAACACAGCCTCTCTTCCAACTAGACAATGTGCTCACGGCTCTCTGACTATGCCATACTCATGACAATTGACAAACCTTCATACGCTTCTTTCCCTGCCCAGAAAGATCTTTCTAATCCCTCCTTCAATCAAGGTTTTATCTGCAAGCCAAACTCCTGTGGAAGTGGTACTTTCAGGCAGCCCTGCCTTTGAGATGAAATAAACTACTCTGTTTGGGAAGTAAGGGGTGTTTGGGTAAAGGCTGGACACCAATTAGTGAGCACAGCCAGTGAAGTGCTCCCAGGAAACAGAAACCAGAAAGTATTGAAAATAGAGACATGTGAGTGCGGGATTGGTTTTTTGCAGGAGATGGAAGAGCTGAGAAACCATACAGGGGCTTCTGAACTTCTGAAGCTTTGGAACTAGGGAGAGGCATTTGAACTTGAGAACTTTTGGGGCGTTTCCAGCCCTGGGAGGGGCACTTGATAGGAACACTCTTTACTTTCCACCACACTTTACATGATAATGGCCAGAGGAAGAATGTTTCTCAACCTCAGTGAAATTCTACTGAAAAATCTTCCCATTGGCTATTTAATATCCCACCAGATAATTTTTCTTTATAACTAAAGAGAATGTTGTGTTTTCTGACTTGCAGATTCACTTCCTTTTATGAGACAAAGGAAAAAAATAAAATGAGAATGAGAATTATATAACCAATCATGTTTCCTTTTTTGCCTTAGCTACCAGGAAGCTCTAAGCTAAATTTCAAACTTCCCAAATACAGATTTTTAACTATATATCATCCCATCTTACATTTCTTTAAATTCACAGTTTTTAATTTAAAACTCTCATGGATTAAGTATTTTGTAACATAAGACACCTCAACTACTTCTGAGTAGATAAAGTATATTGTGGCTTCTTTTATATTTTATGTGATTCCAATGATTCCTACATCTCTAATTCTTCCCCACATTTGGTCCCTGTCTGTTTCCCTTCCCCCACAAAACTTCCTAGTGATTTGTCATTTTCCCACGTTGAGAAAGCCACAAGCCCTCCCCACTTCTCCATGGCACTCTCTTGCTCTTAAATTGTTGCTGTATCTCTTTCACTTCCCATTTATCTGCCCTCGTTGGAGATATCCTCTCCAGCAGGGCATGAACCCTTTCTAAGCGGTGCCAGCATCACGGGGCCCACTAAAGAGGAAGCCACAAGTCTGGACAGAGAAGTGAGGGCTCCTGAGGTGGGGGGTTGGCACGTGGGCATTATTGGGAGTCCTTATGGGCTTTGGATCACTGGCCTCTGCTGCTCACCTTTTGTGACCAGTGGGCATCCATGGTGCATACCTACTTAGGAGTGTGGTGTCCCCTCCTCCAGTCTTGGTAACAGCACCCCAGTTTTCCTCTGGGGATGGCTCCTCTCCCACTGCATTCAGTCTGGATAGGACTGTCTTTCATAGTGCCATGTTCTCCTCGTCCAAGGTACAGCTAGGCGACCTGGCCAAATCCATAAGACTCACTCTTCCAAGGAGGTAAATTCTGAGTAGGGTGATAAGTTAAAGCTCACTATTTTGCCTGTAATCTCCAGTGACCAAGTCTGTGAGCTCCTACTACCTCCAACCCCAGAACTGCCCACATCCTTGTCCTTGCAAGACCTGCTTGCTCAGCTATTTCTTGGGTCTTTAAGAAGGAGTTTCTGTTGCTTGCAACCATCAAACTCCAAGCGATGCAGGGTCTGATAGTGGGCAAGGCGTATAGCCTCTTTGAGCCTTGGGTTCTGCATTTATATAGTGGAGATACCAGGACATACCTCATGAGGCACAGGGCAAGGTGCTTAGTCCATCATATGTGTTTTGCAAATATTTCATCCTTCCTTCCTTGCTCTACTGAGCAAGTGACCTTCAAAAGGTAATGGAAGATACCCACATTTCACAGGTGGCCAGTGGCAAACATCAATGGTCAAGTCTCCTGAGACCTCGTGTTATTCTTCAAGACCTCTCTGCTTTTCAAGGATTTCCTTGAGATCTCATAGATGGGTGAGCAGTTGTTTACCTATTTCAATGGAGGAAAAGTAAAATTCCTTTAACAAACAAACAAAAACCTTGACCAAAACTCATCATAAGGAACAAAAGCAACAGATTCTCCAGCTGTGGCCCTTTGCCAAAGCCCTGGTCCAAGCTCCTATACAGCAAAGCTGCTGTGCTCTGTGGACTCCCCTCTCCATCAGACTGCCACTGATTTTGTTTTAGAAGGATATGCAGGAAAAGTCTTGGCTTTGAGGGACCTGCTGCCTCCCCTGTGACTCTGCACTGGTGAGCACAGAAGATGCTGAGATCCTCCAAGAAGGCTCAGCAGGCATCCTCAGCCCCAGGCCTCCCTTCTTCTCCATGCTGCTCAGCATGAGCCTAGAGCTGGAGGTGGCTGGCCATGTCTGGCTGCCTCCCTGGGTCCTCGTATGACATTGAGCCAAGTCTCCAGGGAACACTGTTCACACAGACAGAGTCAGAACTCTGTAGTGATGCTCCTGAGCCCACAGTGGGCTCCAAGGGGAACGCACCAGCTATTCCAAAGGCCTGCTGGCCACAAAGCCTCCTAACAATAGTAAGTACTAGCAGTATCACTGTTATTTATTGCTTCCTGACAGGTGGGAACTAACGCCGTTAGCCCAAGTTCAGAAGTAGCCCTATTTTACAAATTCAGAAACAGGCTTTGAAGAATTAAGAAACTGGATCAAGACCACACAGCTATTAAGTGATAGAGTCGAGAATCTCACCTTGGTCTCCCTGACTCCAAAGCCTATGCTGTTAACCACTATAGATGTCTCTAATGCTTCGGCGGGGAGGCCACCATGATACCCATTTACAGTCACCAGCTGGGCACCAGCCTCCTGGAGATCATGCAGAGTGAAAAGAACTGATTTCCAGTACTGCTGTTCCGAGGCTGTGTGACTTCGGGCAGTCTCATTTCCTCTCTGTTTCTCAGTTCCCTCTTATGAAGGGTGGAGGGCACTATACCTGCCATGCCTCAGTGGAATATGATCATCCATAATGTTCTGCATGGAAGCACCATGGAGGGCATTACCGGCTCAAAGAAAACCAGTGTCTGGAATGAGGCAACACCAGTCTGTAGGGAGAGCAATTGGGAAGCGATGAGGAGATTCACTAGGGGTCTGCTGGGATGCCTGCTGCTGAGAATGGCTCTAGAATCCTTCTCTCCCCTCTTCCCTCCTGCAGCTCAAAGCTGGCCCACCTGGCGATGGTACCAGCTGGCACACTCCTTCCAGGCCTACTGAAGGGAATGGCAGGAGCCAAGAATGGGTCAATAACCACAGGATTCTTAGAGTTCACAGAGAGTCTGCCTGCCATGGGCCTCCAAAGAGGCCTGCCGGTTCTTCTTCCCAAGTCAGCTTGGGATTAAAGTCCTTCCGGCACCACTGGGAAGGAGCTGGAGAAGCTCGACATGGGCTGGGAAGCCTGTTTTGTGTTGAACATCCTACTTTGTCACTCTCTGCAGGCCCAATGACCAGAGAATTTTCTCTGACCTTTCTGGCAAGATTAGTGGCTTCCCCTCACCCACTCTACCCCCACCTCCTCATGACAGAACAAAGGAACCTGGTTCCTTCCCGCCAGTCCAGAGAGGGTTCCTAATTGGCTTTCCATTAAAGAGAAAATAGACTACTGTTTCCACCTCATTATTTATGAGCCTTTCTGGAAGTGCATTTCCATGCACTCTGGGATTACTCACGCCCATTTTGCTTGGCCATATTTTATGATCTGTTTTATTTATTCAGGGCCTCTATTGGGTACTCACATCTGAAACCAATTAAAAACTGAGAAATAGGAAAAATCAAATAAACACCTGGAGATGTCCAAACCCAAAGTCTTCCTGAAGCCTGCTATTGGTGGGACTGGCACGGCCATGCCAACAATAGAGGTCACTGGAAGTGGAGACTGCTCTCCTAGAGATGTCAGGTAATACGGCCACACAAAATGGCAGCCCGCAGATGCACGGGCCTCCTGCCACAGAGTCTGTGCTGAGGTTGCCTGGTTCATTAGTTCCCCTGAGGTCTCCCTGTGCAGGGAAAGGGTGTTGCTTATTCATTTTTGTGACCTCCTCTTGGCCCGGCACATAGTAGGAACGCAATGATTCTTCGCTCAGCTTTGTTCTAGACACCACACTTGCTGTGAGTGCACCTGTGGACACACTGTCTCAAGAGTTTAAAAGAGCAATACGGAGAAGCAACTCTACAAATTTTGGAATGCCTTTCATAAACAGTGATTCCAGCTCACTCTGGATGGATTTCTGAGGCTAAACACATCCCCTTTCAATCTCAGGAAAGCAGCTACCAAGCCTGGTTTTCCTAGAATCAGACAGTCTCACCTTCTGGAGCCCTGCACTCAGCAAGGTACAGATGGGGCTCCCAGGAGAAGAAAGTAGGCACTCTCATCTTTTTCAGGGCAGGCTGAAACCATTCACACAGCTGCATAGGGTTTGGTTTAGAGTCTGTGCACATGGACAACCCACCCTGTCTCTTGCTTTTCCATATAAAATGTGCAGAAGTCCCCTTTCATCCCACCTGCCCTCATCTGTCTCCAACTTCAATCTCTGCCAGAACTGACGGCTTCTCTCTGCCTATTTCCCACTTCCACCCTTGGAGAAGCAGCACATTGCTTGGTGGTCTCTGTCCTGAAGCCAAATGCTACCCCCGTCCCATTCCTCCCCTTAGACTGAGCTGGGTGTGTGGACAGTGTGGACAAGGACAGAAGCAAGTGGTGGCAGCAGCCCCTGCGGGGCAGGCAGATGGGTGGGGGTGAAAGGCAGCACATGGCAGGACTTTGCGGGGCTTCTGTCGGGATTGAAGACAATAATAATGCACATTACATCTGCTACTTTTTTTCTCTCTGGGATATTTATGGTACTTGTTGTAATCTGACTTTATACATGCGTGCACACACACACACACACACACACATTTGGGGATGGGATTGGGCCCCCAAATTCTTAGGGATCATGCTGTTTATAGACTTACCTCTCCCAATCTCCAGCCTCCTCTAGTAATTTAGTAAGTCCTCTA
Organism: Callithrix jacchus; assembly: GCF_049354715.1. Taxonomy (NCBI): domain Eukaryota; kingdom Metazoa; phylum Chordata; class Mammalia; order Primates; family Cebidae; genus Callithrix; species Callithrix jacchus. The sequence goes on from NC_133513.1 coordinate 105,799,089, forward strand.
TATTCGTTCTCCAGAGAAACAGAACCAATAGAATCTATCTATACACACATAGAGAGGAAGAGAGAGATGGAGACAGTATAAGAATTGGATCACAAAATTATACAGGCAAAGAAGTCCCGTGATATGCTGTATGCAAGCTGGAGAACCAAAGAAGCCGGTGGTATCATTCAGTTCAAGTCGAAAGACCAAGTCTGAAGCCTGAGGACAGGGAAGCAGAGTCAGCTCTGGTCTAAGTCCAAAGGACCAACAACCAGGAGTACCAATGTCCAAGGGCAGGAAGAGACGGATATCCCAGCTCAAATAGAGAGAGCAAATCCACCCTTCCTCTGCCTTTTTGTTCTACCTGGGCCATCCCTGGCTTAGATGATGCCTGCCCATGTTGGTGAGGGCACTGTTCTTTGCTAAGTCTACTGATTCAAATGCTACTGTCTTCCACTTCCTCACAGACATACCCAGAAATAGTTTTACTAGCTATCTGGGCATCCCGAGCCCAGACAAGTTGACACATAAAATTGACCAACATTTCCTTCCTTCCTTCCTTCCTTCCTTCCTTCCTTCCTTCCTTCCTTCCTTCCTTCCTTCCTTCCTTCCTTCAGTTCAGCCAACGGATTGAGTGCCTCTACTGGCAAGCACTGGCTGCATAAGCTACCCCCGCTGCTAGCTGCCAGCCTGTGCCTTCTCTTGGAATAATGCATTTCACAGGCTTACTCTTCACTTTGAATGTAAGAACTATGAAAGTCATCGACTCTTGAGACAGGAAGGGAACTAGGAAACAGACACACTACAAACCACTGCTTCCAAATTTGAGGTCTGTTCTCCTATCTCTTGGTCACACTCTGGCAAACATGACCATTTCTTGCTGCACAAATGACTGGCCTGATGCTTCCAAATATGCAATGCAAAGTTACTCGGTCTCCCTGTCCCCCACTTTCTTCATCAGCACGTGCAGACTGATAGTATAGAGAAGATCCAGGCAGCAAATAGGCAGGTGACTGCAAGGAGTGGGGAGGAGAATGCCTGCTGAGCCACAGACGGGTTCCCACTCAGAGAATGGTCCAGAGTGTGGCAATGTCAACGTGGGCTGAGTGAAGCTGAATTCCTCTGTGTGCCTATATTGGCCCCCTGGGGAAGGCTAAGGATCACTTCTCAGATTCATGTTTCTAAACAGATAAACCAAAATACTAAGATGAGTAAGCCAACTATATTAGAATACAGTTATGAAAATATTTTTAAAACTGTAATATAGTAATTTATGTACTCCTTTTTTTTTTTTTTTTGAGATGGAGTCTCACTCTGTTGCCCACCATCATGCCTGGCTAAGGCAGGCAGATCACTTGAGGCCAGGAGTTCCAGACCAGCCTGGCCAACATGGTGAAACCCCACCCCTACTAAAAAAACAAAATTTAGTCTGTGGTAGCGGGTACCACGAATCCCAGCTCCTCAGAAGGCTGAGGCAGGAGAATGGCTTGAACCCAGAAGGCGGAGATTGCTGCGAGTTGAGATTGTGCCATTGTACTCCAGCCTGGGCAACACAGGGGTGGCTTTGGATATCCACAGGTTATAAAGGGCGGGGATCCAGAGATGATCTCGTCTAGACCTCAGGGTCCTGGGACCCCTGCACATTGGGTAGCATCTAGAAGGGTCACAGGGCCTTTGGCAGAAGAGGAAGTCAGTCATTCATAGCTCTGATGTTCGGGGGGGCCGCAGAACGGTCATTCTGGTCCCCCTGACTTCTCACTTGCTTTTTCAACAACACATAGCCCTTCCCTGGGTCTCAGGCATCCAGAAAACAGGTGTGGCCTTCCCGGGGTGTGGGGGGCTCCCATCACCATATCTAAGGGTTTGGTGATTTTAGAAATCTGAGGGAGAGAGACTGGCTCCTGGCAGTTGCTGGCCCAGGCGCTGTTTGCTGAGGAAGTTCTAATGAGAAGCCAACAAATGAACCCCCTTTGCCCTGCCCTGCCTCCAGCAAGCCCGCGCTGCCTCACACTGTCTTCCCCATGCTGTTGTGCAAGTTTTCTTCCTAATCTCAACCTCAATTCCTTTTTCCCATTCTTCTGAATGTTAGAGTCAAGACCTTTGCGGTTTATAGGCCACCAGAGACTTAACTAAATGTGTTAGCTCAGAGTCCAAACAAGTAATAGCCAGCCAATTAAATTAATAATCCATATTGTTACAATGTTTAACCACGGCTGTTTCCTCAGCGGTCTGTTTAAATCACAGCCAAGGCTGACCTATTAAAATGAATAACTGGAATTATGAGAAACTCCATTTAATAAACACAGCGAGGAACGCAGCACAATTGGGCATGAAATATTTATTACCACATGAAGCAGAGAGCTGTTTGGGACTTTCAGATGGGATTAATGAATGCGTTTTAATTTCTGACTCACAAGGTGGGAGGTGGGGCTGGATTCCTGGAAAAATCATCTCACCTTATATTATCACATTGTGATGGAGCTACTTGGATATGTGTGGGCCTCCTTCAATCCACTGTAATCGTGGCCCTTCAAGGACCTAGTACTTGCTTAGCGAATGTTAGTAGACGGATGTACAGATGGATGGATGGATGAATGGATAGATGGACAAATGGTTAGATAGATGGATGGGTGGACTAATTACAGTAAAATCCTTTTGACATCTTAGTAGCTACACTTAAGTGATACAGAACAGATAAACGACCACACAGTGCCTGGCACATTCAAGTCCTGTAGTCAGTAGTAACGGTAATGACAGTTAGGAGAGCAAGGTCTCATTAATTTACTAGAAAATTAATCCTCACATTTGGCAACTCTTTCTCTGAGAGTTTCAGAGCTGCCCCAGAACCCAGGTTCCCATCCTGACTGGCGCATTTATCATCATGGGCACCTGGGAGCCTGATTTGGATTAGAGGTTATCATTTTACTGTTTTTGGCTTTTATCAGAATACTCCCTTCTCTGTTTTCCCAAAGCTCAATGTCTTATCCCTGCTTTTGCCCCAGCATGTCCCTGTTCTCCCTGGTATGGCTACATTTCACGGGGTCTGTTTCCTTTTCCCAGACAACGTCAGCTCTGAAGTTTTGATAACGGGTTTAGAAAATGTGATTGCTGTAATGATAGCCCTTAGCAAGGTTTGTAAGCGCGGTGATTATTGGGGATCTCTGAACAAGATAACTGAGCCTTTTCTATAGGAGAGCCCCAAATGGGAACGAGATGGCTCAACTCTGCCAAAAACTGCTTTCCAGAGAAAGGGCAAAGCAGGCAGCCTAAGCCGTGTGCTGGTGAAGCACTTTGTCATTGTAAGGTCTGGTGTGGGGGAGTGAGGAACAGGAGGGGGAGGAGCCACCGGAAGGCTTAGCCTTGGTTTCCCCTTTTGAGAACCAGTGGGCATCTCCTGGAGATCAGAAAAATACCACTCAGGTTCAGTCATCATGTTTGCAGGTCCAGAATTCAATGTATTCATAAATACAAGGTGGGCAAAGGGCAGTCTCATTTTGGATAGGGAGACACTTGAAACTAAAACCAGACAGAGGAATGCACTTTGCAAAGGAGGGTAGATCTCTGTGTTTGGAGATGAAGTTGGAGATTTTTTTTTTTCATTAAGGAAAAGATGGATCTAACTATATGGAGATTAATGGGATCTTGCCACCTCTGTACTAAATTCAAAAGCCCAGCATAGTCCCAAAGAGGAAGAATGTCACCAGGGGCATACATGGCCTCACAGGATGTGGCATGGGGAGAATGCCTGGTCCTGAGACCGTCAAGAGACTGGAACTTCAAAGGGCTCTGTCTATCTGGCAGTCTGCAGATGTGGTATCAGTGTTAGTATCTGTTACTTCTATCTCTAATCCTTAAGGATGGATTCGACCCATGGCTGTGTTGGAATCATGTGTTTTCCTATATGGTGGAGGAGGCTTATATGGAATAAGAGAACTCCTTCAATTCAAGGATTCAGAATTATATAAAGTCACCAGGTGGAGCTGCTTCTGTATCACCCATCCCCACCCTACTAGATTGTATATTCCTACAGGATAAGACTGTGTCTTATTCATGTTTGTATCTCCCACTGTGTCTTGCACAGTAGCTGGTGTCCTGTAGGTTCTCAGAAAATGTTTGTGGAGAGTAAAAGCCACCATTCGTGGAGGCTGCGTGCTATCCTGAGCTCTGTACTAAGTTCTTTGCATGTTCCCTCTCATGTACTGTTTCCAGCCACCCTAAGGCTCTCTCTTATCCCGCATGTTATGGATGAGGCCACTGAAACAAAAGAGATTCAGCCCTTGTCCAAGATCGTCTAGATAATAAGGAATTTGAACCCTCGTCTATAATACTACTAAGCCTTTGCTTTCATTGCTATGCCATTCGGTCTGCAAGAGTTGAACTCACACACAACTTAACCAAGCACAGAAACAGACGTGTCTGAGGAAGCCTGTGAGGGTGAGGTCGCAGAGAGAGGAGATGAAAGAGATTCTAGCAGCATAGACTTCCTTCTCTCTTATGGTTTTCTGTTTCGCATCCTTGCCCAAAAGCACTGTGGAGTTTTTCCCTGTGCTTTGTGCCTGCCAAGCACATTGTTACTAACAGATAATTCCATCCTCAAACCTCTTAATGCATCCATGAGATATGGCAAGAAGGCCAAGAGCAGAAAGCAAAAGGTCTGGCTCTTGGCCTGGCTCTGCCACTGATGTGTGGTGTAAACTTGGGCATGCCACGTGGGCCCAGCTTCCCTGACAGCACCCTGAGGGTGCTGGATTAGCTGATCTTCATCTCTCTCCGACAATTCCTCAGATAGGCCATCATCAGATTAATTGTCTTCTCCTGGCCAATCTGGATTATTCTTCGAGAGTCAGAAGATGTGACCGAGGGGCTCATGACAGTGTCTGTGCCTGTCTACAGGATCCTGGAGCCCAGGTCTGGCTGCGTAAGGAAGAGATCAGCCAATGGTACAGGAACACCAAGTGAACACTGAGTGTGAGGTCAGCCCACTCTGGGACTTTCTGAGGTCCACCCTGACCAATAGCCACCAAGTTCCTATGTGCTTTTGCACTCTGGGCTTTGGTTTCACCTGTATATTGAGGATGATAAAGCCTGTGTTTCTTTCTTCCAGGACAGTAAGAGGGAATAACTAATATCACAGATGCTTTGAAAGGTTGGAATGTACTAAACAAGTGTGAACAATTAAATTATTATTAAGTTGATTCCTCTCTGGGAAAGTTGAAATACCTCCATTAAATCAACTGTACCAAGCCCCTTTTAGAAGCATAGATGATAATTTTGGTCACATAATATATCAATCATTGGATTTTGTATTTTGGATCTAATCAGAGCTGAGAGCTCATCAATTCAGCTTAGATATTTAACCCAACAAAGGTCAACTTTTGTGCCACAGTAGTTTTCTAAAAAGTCTATCAATGAAGCACATGCCTAAATTAAGGTCTATTCATATCATGGAATCATGCTACATGTTAAATAATTCTACATACCAAATAATCCTAAAAACTAAACAATACTAAAGTGAAAAGTCAAATTGTTTTATATATATGTGTGTGTGTGTGTGTGTGTGTGTGTATATATGTATTAGTCTGTGCACACACTGCTAATAAAGACATACCTAAGGCTGGGTAATTTATAAAGGAAAGAAGTTTAATTGACTCACAGTTTCACATGGCTGAGGAGGCCTCTCAATCATGGCAGAAGGCAAATGAGGAGCAAAGTCACATTTTACATGGCAGCAGGCAAAGAGAGTGTGTGCAGAGGAACTGCACTTTTTAAAACCATCAGATCTCATGAGACTTATTCACTTTCATGAGACCAGCATAGGAAAAATCCACTCCTATGATTCAGTTCCCTCCCACCAGGTCCCTCCCATGACACATGGGAATTACAGGAGCTACAATTCCACATGAGATTTGGGTAGAGACACAGTCAAACCATATCAATATCTATTGTACAATACCATTTGAAAAATATAGAAAAATATACATCTATGAGGAAGCATATGTGTATGCGTGTGTATGTGTGCATGCATGCGTACTCACGAGAACAGAATAAAAGGTCTGGAAAAAACTGCACCAAACTGTTAATGGTGGTTACCTCTGGAAAGGAGTGTAGGATGATGGTGATAAAGAAAGGGTTTCGTTTTCCGCATTTTACTTTGCATACTTCTAAAACTCTAGTTCTTTTTTTTGTTTGCAGTAAACATATATTACTTTTATAATTAAAATGTTTTTTAAACGACCTAGAAAGGGAGGCAGTGAGACTCGCAGTGAGTCCTGACAGCATTGTTCAGGCCCTAAGGGTCCTTGTCAGGGAATGCTGGTGGACTCTTGATATCCTTCTCCCCACCATCCTCTATAGAACTTCAATTTTACATTTCCCAGACTCCCTTGCAGCTAGGTGTGGTCATGAGATAAGTTCTGGCCAATGGGAAGTGAGCAGAAATGATTTGCTAACAGCCAGTCCATGGCCTTAAAGGGAAGGGGCTCTGGCACAATTCAGCCTCCACATATAACTTTGGACTCGTTAGGCCAAGATGGCTACATTAAAGAGAAATACACTTCTACCTTGTTTAAGCCTCTGTTTTTTTAGATCCTTATTTCAGCAGCTGAAACTTTATACAGTCCAATACAGAAACCTAGGAATTAATCAGTAAATTTTAAAGAGCGTGCCCAGCCTCTGCCACACCTTAAAGGGAGGAAAAGAAACAAGAGACTCACTTCTTCTGCCCAAGAAACTCAAAACTTAGCAGATAAGCAAGTCTAATTCACTTTTTTTTAAATTGTGCAGGAGAGTTTATCAGAGGATGTGTGCCACACACAGGAAGGTCTTCATTTCAATGCAGTGTATTACATGAGTCCTGCCCTGCAGACCAAAAGAACATCAAGGTGGCTCAACCTACCAATCTGGAGGGAATCTGGACAGCTTCCTGGAAGAGGTGAGGCATGTTCTTGTTTTATCAAAGGATGAGAAGTTGGTCATACAAAATATAAGGCAAAGAAAAGAGAGCATCCAAACAGAAGAAAGAGATGGACAATAGGAAAAGACTTTTGGGTCCAATACCTTGGCAGGATGAGTTCTGATGGTAAAAATAAACAAATAAATAAATAATGGCAGGGTCTAATGACCAAAGAGTGAGAGGAGGGAGTCCTTCTAGCTGCTGCTGAGTCGTTTCTTGTGATTTCTATAGTCACTGCAGTTAAATATCAAGTTATAGTTAAATATCAAGCTGCATATACTTACAAATGCACCCAAAGGTCCATCAAAAACCTATGTGAATTGCTTCCTTTAGACCTAGCATCAATCTTTATCCAAGAAGCCCTACCTTTAGTGAGAAATAGCATTTAAAGAGCATAATCTGGGCTCTCTTGGTTGCTGAGTTGGTTGCTCTTTCTAAATGTTTAAGTGGAAAGTGCTGAAAAATACTTTTTAAGGGAAACTACATCATGAGTTTAAACAAACAATCCAATTATACTTCTATTGGGTTTTTACTGATTTGATTTTATATATGTATTTCTTTTATGGTGAAAATCTTGATTCCTAAAGAGCATCAACATAATTACTTATTTCGAACACATAAAACAGTTTTAAAGTAACATCAATATTAATGCTAGCAATATGATTTTAAAGGTACAGAATGAGAGTGGAATATTGTCGTATCAGAAAGCAAGCAGTTATCAAAGACTTCTGTAATTGTGTCAAAGGACATAGAACTAACCCAAAGTGGCTCCCCACTAGCCAAAGGTGGAGTAATCTGCACAGTAAAATAATAAGTGCTTAAAATCAAAGCACATCAAATATGTTCCCATCCATGAGTTCACAATGATACTTTTCTTTAAAACTCTCATAGTTAATTACTGGAGATGGCTAGGGACCTAATTCATTTTCTGAAGACTGGCAAGTAAAGAAAGAATCAAGTGTTTACCTGCCCTACTAGCATGAACTATACTTCAGAAAAATCAAATAGTTGATGTAGGAAAGTTCCTTTTTATGCAAGATTCTCAGCTAATCAGTGTTGAAAGAATGACAAAATTAGAATATCACCTTTTAACAACCTCTAATAAAATAATGGATCCAGGCAACGATCAGCAGTGGTTCCTGATATTATCCAGTGAGAAGCTAATGAGGCACTGGATAGTGAACAGACCAGGCTGATGATATCTGAGCCCACTGATCAATCTTATAACAAATAACATTAAATACTCTCTCGCATAAAGTAATACAAAATGCACAGGACTCTTTATGAAAGATTTTTGCCAGAAAATCAAACCTGAATCGGATCTTGCTGCTAGCTCTAATTACAATTGACAGAGGTACAGGGGAGAGCGGAACAGGTTAAACAACACCCACACGATGCAGTCAGCAAATAACAGATTGTGGACTCTCTATCAAATGACAACCCAGTTCTTTCAACAAATAAAGGTCAAGAAAAAGAAGAGACAGAAGAGGAAACTGTACATTAAAAGAGTCTTAAGATCAGACTCAAAAGCCATGCATTATATGAATCTTTTTATATAAAGTATTCAGAATGAGCAATTCCATAGAGACAGAAAGTAGATGAGGGGTTGTCTGGGACTGGGGGAGAGGGGAACTGGGAATAATTTCATCACTGGGGTGATGAAATAAAATTTTTTTTGAGACTGAATCTTGCTCTTGTTGCCCAGGCTGGAGTGCAGTAGTATAATCTCAGCTCACTGCAACCTTCGCCTCCTGGGTTGAAGCAGTTCTCCTGCCTCAGTCTTCCACATAGATGTGATTACACGTGCCCATCACCACACCTGGCTGATTTTTATACATTTAGTAGAGACAGGGTTTCGTTATGTTGGCCAGGCTAGTCTCGAACTCCTGTCCTCAGATGATCCATCCACCTTGGCCTCCCAAAGTACTGGGATTACAGGTGTGAGCCACCACACTTTGCCTGATGAAAACTTTTTGAAAATAAAAGAGGTGGTAGTTCACAACATTGTGAATGCACTAAATGCCACTGAATTGTACCCTTTAAAATGGTAATTACATGCTATGTGAATTTCTTCTCAATAAAAGAGAGACAGATAAAGACTTAAGAGATGTATCAACCACATGTAAATGTGTGGTATGGATGCTAATTACAATAAGCCATCTATAAAAAAATAAGATAAAAACATGAGACAATCAGAGACTTACGAACATTGACTGGATACTTGCTGGTATTTTAATGAATTATTATTTTTTTAATTTGATAATGATATTTTGGTTATATTATCGCCAAAAAATCATTTTATGTATAAAATATATACTGAAAATGTACAATTTATATGATATCTGGAATTTATTATAAAATAATCTGGTATATTTGTGTATGTGAGGAAGGAGAAGTAGGAAGATATCTTTTTTCCTAGGGAGGGGAAAGGAGGGGGAGGAGAAAAGAATGGTGGCACATCTTCCGCACATGTGAGTTTGGGATTCTTTTTTCTCTTGTTTCCAAGGATATAAAGAGAGTACAAATAATAGGAAATTTTAGGCTGGGCACGGTGGCTCATGCCTATAATCCCAGAATTTTGGGAGGCCAAGGTGGGCGGATCACCTCAGGTCAGGAGTTCGAGACCAGCCAGACCAACATGGCAAAACCCCGTCTCTACTACAAATACAAAAATTAGCTGGGCATGGTGGCATGAGCCTGTAAACCCAGCTACCCAGGAAGCTGAGGCAGGAGACTTGCTTGAACCTGGGAGGCGAAGGTTGCAGTGAGCCAAGATAGCGCCACTTCACTCCAGTCTGGGAGACAGAGCAAGACTCCGTCTCAAAAAAATAAAAAGAAATTTTAAAGGGGAGGTTGAAATAAAAACACCACCAACAGTAAGAAGTCAGACATAAACAACAAAGTGTGGGAAACCAAAGATACAAGGAAACTTATGCTGCTTCAGTTTTGCATTTTTCTCTTTTTGGAGATGGAGTCTTGCTATATCGCCCAGGTTGGCATGCAGTCGCATGATCTCAGCTTACTGCAACCTCTCCCTCTCAGCTTCAAGCAATTCTCCTGCCTCATCCTCCCAAGTAGCTGGGATTATAGGCACCTGCCACTCTGCCTGGCTAATTTTTGTATTTTTTGTAGAGACGGGGTTTCACCATGTTGTCCAAGCTGGTCTCAAACTCCTGACCTCAGGTGATCCACCCACCTCAGCTTCACAAAGTGCTGAAATTACAGGCATGAGCCACTGCACCTGGCCTAGTTTTTCATTTCTCTAAGTGGATTTTGAGTAGTTTTTGAACTCCAAATAATGAATTCCTATATCATTAAAATCACCTTTGCCAAGAGAGTAGATCTTAAATGTTCTCACCTCACTGCAACTTTCACCTCCCAGGTTCAAGCATATGAGGCGATGGATATGTCAATTAGTTTGATTTAATCATTTCACAACGTGTGCATGTATCAAAACATCACATTAGGCTCTGTAAACATAAACAATTTTTATTAGCCAATTGTACCTTAGTAAAGCTGAAGGGAAAATTAAATTTTTTAATTAAATAAATAAAATGTCCTTTGCTTAGTAAAATGACTTGAGATCTGAAATTTATTCAAAAGTTACCTAGGGTTGAACTATGGAGGAAAAAATTTGGGCTGCTGGTTGACAGCTCTTAAAACTGGATAACCAGGTACATAGGGGTTTGCTCTAATTTGTTATCTACTTCTGCGTTTGGAATTTTTCTTCTTTTTTTTGGAGACAGAGTCTCGCTCTGTCAGCCATGCTGGAGTGCAGTGGCGTGATCTCAGCTCACTGCAACCTCAACCTCTGCCTCCTGGGTTCAAGCAATTCTCCTGCCTCAGCCTCCTGAGTAGCTGGGACTAGAGGTGCCTGCCACCGTGACTGGCTAATTTTTGTATTTTTAGTAGAGATGGGGTTTCACCATGTTGATCAGGCTGGTCTCGAACTTCTGACCACAGGCGATCCACCCACCTCAGCCTCCCAAAGTGCTGGGATTACAGGTGTGAGCCATGGAACCTGGCCAAATTGTTGGACTTCTTAGCCTCCACAAGCACATGAGCCAGTTCCATATATATTTATATTTACATAAATATATATACACACATATGTACACACAATATAAATATATATGGAACTGGGTCATTGCTTATATACATATAGTGTGTGTGTGTGTGTGTGTGTGTGTGTGTGTGTGTGTGTGTGTTCTATTTGCTCTGTTTCTCTGGAGAATTCTGACCGATACAATAGTTGTCTGGGGCTGGGAGAACAGACTTCAGCCAAGAGATTCAGCATAGCTAATTGGTTCATTTAAGAAACAAACTTACAGCCTTTCCCTCTTTAGCACCTTTATCAACCTGATTCCTGGGTCACCCTACCCTTTGATAGCCTGCCATGCTCCCTCCTACATGGGCCATCTCCTTCTCAGAGGAAAGAAGTCATGCTAACCTCTTCATAGAGGTTAGCGGATTTGGCATTCCCAGCTGAAGAGTGGTTCTTCTCATTTGGCCACTGCCTGATATGTTCTCATCCATGCATGTTGGCTATAAAAGTGCCTGGAAGCAGAAATTACTATGAATATTCATGAAGTTACATTATGAATAATACTTCTGTAAAAATGAATAGTCTTCACCCTGGGAAACGGAATTCTTTGCTTACGCTTTGGGTCACTTGGAGATTGTCAATAGCAGTCTTCAGCACACTATAGCCCATAGGCTGAAGGTGGTCCACCATCTATTCTCATATGGCCTGCAAGCCAAGACTGGTTTTTTCATCTGTAAATGTTTGAAAAAGAAATCAAAGAAGAAGACTACTTTGTGATATATTTAAAATATATGAAATTCATATTTTAGTGTGTATAAATACAGTTTTATTGAAACACAGCCACTTATATTTGCTTATATTTTGCCAAAGTCTGCTTTCATGCTACAAGGACAGTGTCAGGAAATTGTGATGGACAGATGACCCACACAGCTTAAAATATTTAGAGTCTAGCACTTTATAGAAAAAGTTTGTTGACCATTGGGCTATAGGCTTGAGGTTCTCCTAAATGCATTCTTGGTGATTCCAAACTCTTGTCTCATAGAGCTGAACTGCAGTGCCATACATTGCCAATAGGTGAAGCTATGCACCACACACCAGCCTGAAACCAATTCATTCATTCATTCTACAAAGATTTAATGAAGACCAACTTTGTGCCACACACAGTTTTAAGTTCTAGATTTATAGACGTCTACAAAACAAGTAGAAATGTCTGCTTTTTTGTAACTGACATTTTACTGAGAAGAGATGACCACAAACAGGGTGGATAATACTACATAGTATGTTACATGGAAGTGGGTGTGAGGAAGAAAAATAAAGGAAGGCAGCAGGTAGAAAGAGTCAGAGATGGGGAGAGTAGCAACTTTAAATCAGGTTAGGTGGCTGGGTGTGATGGCTCATGCCTGTAATCTCAGCACTTTGGGAGGCAGAGATGGACAGATCACTTGAGGCCAGGAGTTTGAGACCAGTTTGGTCAACATGGTGAATCCTTGTCTTTACTAAAAATAAATAAATAAATAAATAAATAAATAAATAAAATTAGCCCAGCATGGTGGCACGCACTTATAGTCCCAGCTACTCAGGAGGCTGAGACATGAGAATCACTTGAAGCCAGGAGGTGAAAGTTGCAGTGAGCTGAGATTATACCACTGCACTCCAGCCTGGGTAACAGAGTGAGACTCTGTCTCAAAAATAAAATAAGTCTGTGATAAGAACATTCCAGGCACAAGGAACAGCAAATGCAAAGGTCCTGGGGTGGACTGCACCTGTCACACTCAAAGTAGATCAAAGGCAATGAGTAGTAGAAATTAAGGTCAGGAAGGCAAGGATTAGAGGACAGCACATATAGGGCCTTGTAGGTCACAATGATGACTTGGCTTTTATTCTGAGTGATGTTTGAAGCCAGCAGAGGAGTAAGAGCAGATAAGTAATATAATCTTATTTCCAATTCCTGATTTAATATTCGTTTGAAATATTCTACCACTACTTTACCTAAATGAAGCATACTTTGCCTTTTATTTTGATACATTATATTTAAAGAAAGTTGAAATGTATGAGGGTAAGTATAAAAAGTTGAGTAACAGGAAGAAAGTATGTCCATGAGCACTTCAGTTATCCGTTGCTGCATAACAAACCAACCCAAAGCTTAGTAGTTTAAACAAACAATGATTTCTCATTTGTCATGATACTATGGCTTTAGTAGGATCAGCCAGGCCCATTCTACTCTCTTGGCATCAGCTGAGGTCACTCGTGTGGCTGAATTCTACTGGTAAGTAAGCTGGACTGGCAGGTCTAAGGTTTCACCCCACACTCCTCCATGGGCTTCTCCTCCCAGCTATCTTGCGCTTCCTCACAATAGGGCAACCACAGAGTCTAAGGGTTTTCAGGATTTCTGCAAATGTTGGCTTCAAGAGGGAAAACAGAAGCTGCCAGAACTCTCTGAGGCTAGACCTATAACTGGCACAGCATCACTTCTGCCATGTTGTATTGGACAAAGTAAGTCAAAAGGCCAACCCAAATTCAAGGCTAGGAGAGATTCCATCTAGTGATAGTTGTTTGATGGGTTGAACAGCATGCATGTACTTGGACCTGAAATGATCTGCCCACCTTGGCCTCCCAAAGTGTTAGGATTACAGGCATGAGCCACTGCACCCAGCCTAAAGGAGAAAAATTCTCATTTTATAAAAACCAAATAATCACAGTGGTTTTTCACCTCTCACCTAGCAAGACAAGGTCCGGGTGGTAGCCTATGGCCCTGGGTGCTTGTCTGCATTCTTACCCTCATTCCTTCATCTCTGAACTATGACTTAAAACCATGAGCTCTAAGGTCAGGCTGCCTGGCTTCAAATCAGTATTTTGCTATTTAGCAAGAAATTGATGGTGGCCATCTTTGGAGACTGTCAGAATGGGCAAGAAACACTGATTCCCTCCATCACCATCATGGCATCTTGGGGTGCCCGTCTCTCCTTTTGGCCATTGTGTATGCATAATATTGATCAGTTTGATTGGTGGATGGAAATTGACTAACCTCATGTTCTTGGATCATGCATTTCCCTGAGGCCTAGAAATGATTCTGAGAAGCTCCCTGACCCCTATACATGAGCTCCCTTATAGCCTGTGTTCATTTTCCTCCCTAGTTCTGCAGGCCCACCATCTCCATTCCTGGGCATTGTCACACTCTGACAGCCAGCTGGGCTAATGTCAGAGAATGGGACAGGTGGTACTGCATTCTGCAGGATTTGGGGAATGTGGTACAGCTTTTTCCATGGAAGAAGCCAGAGCTGCCCAGACTGGCCAAATGTGCACCCCAGCCCTGATGATAGTCCACCTTCCCAAAAGGAAAGCAAGTGAAGGACGGTGCATTTAAATTAACTCTAGGCTTCACAAACAAAACCAAAATCTTCTTTCTAGAAATAATTTTAGATTTACAAAAGACTTGTAAAGATAGTACAGAGAGGTTCTCATCCCCTTCACCTAGCTTCCTGTAATGTTGTGCCTGTAGTCCCAGCTACTAGGGAGGCTGAGGTGGGAGGATCCCCTGAGCCTGGGAGGTGGAGGTTGCAGTGAGCCACTGCACTCCAGTCCGGACGATGGAGTGAGACCCTGTCTCAAAAAAACAAAACAATAACACAAAAAATGGCATAACACTATTAGCTAAACTACAGACTTATTTAGATTTCCCCACTTTTCCCACTTCTGTTCCAAGAGTCCATCCCAGATTCCACATACCATTCAGCCTTAGCCGTCATGTCTCTTTAGTCTCCTTCAGTCTATGACAGTTTCTCAGTCTTTCCTTGTCTTTCATGACCTGGATAGCTTTGAAGAGTAGCACTCAGGTGTTTTGTAGAATGTTCTTCAATTTGGGGTTGACTCATGATTTCTCATAAGTCAACTGAGGTCATGAGGTTTGGGAAGAGGTGTTGTGCCATTCACATGGTATCATATCAGGGGCACATGCCATCAACCTGCAATATTACTGGTGATGTTACCCTTGACATTAACCTTACCTAAGGTGGTATTTGTGAGGTCTCTTCGCTGTAAATTCACTATATTTTCCTCTCCATTCTCTATTTGTTAGAAGCAAGTCACAAAGTCCAGCTCACACTGAAGGAAATGAGAACTGAACTTCTGGAGGGAGGAATCTCTGGGCTTTTAAGAATACACAGCACACTAGGCAGGGCTGCCAGGAGCAGGGAGGGCCCCAGGCCTGTCCACTGACTTGCTGGTGACCTTGGGTGAGTCACTCTTTTCTCAGAGCTGGGATTTCCCTCCCTCTTATGAAATCCATCATGGTATCGCTGCCCCACAGCTGTCTCCAGGAGCCTCAGAAGGATTTAGCCAGTAACACTTTGAGCTGCTGGAGTACAGACCTGTTGGGGGACAGAGTGTCCTTTTTAATGACACTGAGGTCCTATTACTGGTCTGCGAGCAGTTCCCAATTTTGATGCTCATCATCCCCCTAACAGGAGTGCCCCTCAAAGTGGTGAGGCCATCATTATTTTTACAAAATGGTCTCATGTTATAAACATGCTAACAAGGACTCTGTGTAGCAGGAAATACCATGGGGAAATAGTTTTGTCAAGTGAAGCATTATTTTGCAAAGTGAATAATTCCCCTGAATTAGCCTTTTTGTCTAAAGTCAGCTTTTCACTTATTGGATTTGTTTAAACTCAGGGGCTCTAGGATTTCCTTCCAAAGTACACACCATCTTTGTGCAAATGCTTCTGAACAGACAGAATGTTTTCTATGTTGATGGTGATGAATTACCTTAGAATCATAACTTACAGTAATCATTTTCCAGCCTTGCTGGTTGACTCTTTGTTAGTGGAGAATCCTGGCCAACATGTATTCTGTCAATTGACACTAACAAGAACTAAACCCCGAAAAGGTTGCTGTTTGGCGACTGTAGCAGATAATGACTGGTGAGCTGTTTTTCTGGGAGTAGGTATATCTGCTGGGATTAGACATTTTCTCCTTTTCTAACATCACACCACTCTATGCAGGCCACCATGTCTAGTCACACAGGCTTTGCATCCTGCACAACCCCAGGGCATCACTCCCAAGGATTTGGATGGTGCTCCCTAGAGTTCAGCAACATGGCAGCCCTGTCTCCCACCCTGTGGAGCCTACTGCTGAACTCCCCCAATTACTCGCCCAGCATCC
Source organism: Callithrix jacchus (assembly GCF_049354715.1). NCBI lineage: Eukaryota > Metazoa > Chordata > Mammalia > Primates > Cebidae > Callithrix > Callithrix jacchus. Next base: position 105,815,225 of record NC_133513.1, read on the forward strand.
GTTCTCTGATAAGCCCAGAGCAGGGCTGACATAGAGCAAAGTGCCACTAGTCCAAGACGTTGGTGTTCTCTCCAAATTCATCTCCACAGACAGTCACCAGAGGCTTCTGGCAAGGTAGGAGAAAATGTTCATTCTACACTTTTCATTTGTGGCTGTGACTGGACCACCCCACCTGGACAAGATGTAATAACGTGCTTTAGAGATCCTCTAATTGTCTTGAGAATAGCACAAATCCCTGGGCTGTGTTGATGGAAGGGTGTTTGAGTGTTCCTTTGTTGAATATCAAGAGTCAAAACAGACAAGAATTTTTTGTACTCTCTTGGCATTTCTTCATTTTTCGACGTACAAAAACCCTCAAAAATGGAAGTGACCCATAGCATCCCTCCTCCTGAGAAAGGCTCAGGCCAAGAAATACCCACCTCACTGTTTCAGTCTTCCACTCTTTTTTTTTTTTTTTTTTTGAGACAGAGTCTCTTTCTGTCACCCAGGCTGGAGTACAGTGGCACGATCTCAGCTCACTGCAACCTTTGTCTCCTGGGTTCCAGCAATTCTCCCTCCTCAGCCTCCCGAGTAGCTTGGACTACAAGCATGTACCGCCACACCTGGCTAATTCTTTTGCAATTTTAGTAGAGACAGTGTTTCACCATGTTGTCCAGGCTGGTCTCAAATTCCTGACCTCAAGTGATCCACCCACCCTGGCTTCCCAAAGTGCTGGGATTATGTAGCTAACTGTGCTTTACTTTCTCTGTTCCTAAGCACCTTCAATCCTTTGCCTATACTGTGCCTCCTACCTGGGAGGTTCACCCTCTTTTTTCTCTGATTCTCCAAGTCTTCTCTTTTTCAAGGCTCAGTTCAGCTGTGCAGTCTTTAAGAGGACCTTTCTATAACTGCCTTAGCCCCCAAATGCTATCCTCATCTACGACTCCAGAACTGCCTCTTTGAAGAGGAAAACATTGCTCATCATCCCCATAACAGGTGTGCCACCTACTTTTTGTGATGCATCCCCTCACCATGCCCTTTCTTGTTAAATGAAGTGTAATGATAGGCATGCATTATTTTCACCAGACTAGGATTCCCTCCACCCTTCTGATAAAGGATCTAATTTTCCTTTAGGGATCCACTGCTCTCTCATCCTTTCTCCCCTGCCTTCCAGCACCCTGGGTGGCTCAGAAGAGCACGTATGCCTAGCCAATCAGAAGAGCACGTGTGCCTAGCCAATCAGAAGAGCACGTGTGCCTAGCCAATCAGAAGAGCACGTGTGCCTAGCCAATCAGAAGAGCACGTGTGCCTAGCCAATCAGTGCCTTCCAGTCCCTTGGTCCGATGTTTGGTTCTGGATCTGTCAGGGCCACTGTATGAAAATGACCCACCCAGGAGTGGAGCCACATCAGAGAAAAGAACAGAGATGGATAATGATGATGATGATGTTTAAGCTCCTGGATTCAGCTGTGCCTGAAGTTAGAATTCATGAAGTTAGACTTTTCTGGTAGCTAAGCCCATAATTCCTCCTTTGCTCTGGCTACTTTTGTTTCTGCCACTTGCAATTCGAAGTTCTTTGTGGATAGGGATCACGCCTGATTTACCTTGACGATCCCTTGCGGCAAGCATAGTGCATGGCATGTGTATAGTAAGTGTTTCACAAGTAATTATTGCTGATATAGGGGAAAATATGCTAAACCAGCCAGTTCAAAGGGGGAAAATGTTGTGTTTTATTATTATTACTATTATTTTTTTGAGATGGAGTCTTACTCTGTCACCCAGGCTGGAGTACAGTAGCACAATCTCAGCTCACTGCAACCTCTGTCTCCTCAATTCAAGCGATTCTCCTGCCTCAGCCTCCCTAATAGCTGGGATTACAGTTGCATGCCACATTCAGCTAATTTTCTATTTTTACTAGAGCTGGAGTTTTACCATATTGGCCAGGCTGGTCTCAAACTTCTGACCTGAAATGATATGCCCACCTTGGCCTCCCAAAGTGTTGGGATTACAGGCATGAGCCACTGCACCCAGCCTAAAGGAGAAAAAATCTCATTTTATAAAAACCAAATAATCACAGTGGTTTTTCACCTCTCACCTAGCGAGACAAGGTCCAGGTCCCTGGGTGCTTGTCTTCATTCTTACCCTCATTCCTTCATCTCTGAACTATGACTTCTTAAAACCACGAGCTCTAAGGTCAGGTTGCCTGGCTTCAAATCAATATTTTGCTCTTATAAGCTCTGTATCCTTAGACAAGGTATTTAGTCTTTCTAATCCTCAGTTCCTTCAAATGTAAAATGGGGAAAATAGTAATATCTATGGCTTAGGTTGCTGTGAAGATTAAATGAGCTGTTACTATATTTTTTTTCTTTTTCACTCTGTCACCCAGGCTGGAGTACAGTGGCACAATCATGGCTCATCCCAAACTCTACCTCCTGAGCTCAAGTGATCCTCCCATCTCAGCCTTTTGAGTAGCTGAGACCACAGGTGTGTGCCACCATGTCCAGCTAATTTTCAGCAATTTTTTGAAGAGATGAAGTCTCTATATATTGCCCAGGATGGTCTCAAACTCCTGGGCTCAAGTGATACTCCTTCCTCAGCTTCCCAAAGTGCTGAGATTATAGGTGTGAGCCACCACACCCAGCTTATTATAGCCTATCACAATTCTTTTTTTTTGGAGACAGGGTCTCGCTCTGTCATGCAGGCTGGAGTAGAATACATGGCTCACTGCAGCCTTTACTTCATGGACTCAGGTGATCTTCCTGCCTCAGTCTTCAGGGTGGCTGGGACTCTAGGCATGCACCACCATGCCCAGCTAATTTTTTTGTATTTTTTTATAGAAACAAGGTTTCACCATGTGCCAGGTTCATCTCAAACTACAGGGCTCAAGTGATCCCCTCACTCAGCCTCCCAAAGTGCTGGAATTACAGGTATGAGCCACCATTCCCAGCCTGTAATTCTTAAAATACCAACATATCCTCCCTAAAGTCCGTACCATGTAGCTGTTTCCTGTTGGATCCTAGGCAGGACTTTGGGACCAGTCCATGCTGTGAGAAAAGGGGTAGGAACAGTGTCAGAATTGGGATACAGTCAGCCAGAGGAAAAGCAGGTGATCTTGCAATTGTAACAGATAAAGAAGACCTCAGATTCCTGTTAACCGCAGCCAACTTCTATCAAGAATAAGGGCACCACATCCTCAGACTTTACAGATCTAATTTTTCTCCTTCATGGGTGGAGCAATAGCACAAAGAACATGAGTTCTGGTCTGAGACTGATGGTTCAAAGTCCAATTCTAATCCTTCACAACACTTTGGCCTCTCAGAACCTCAGTTTCCTCATGTGTAAAATGGGGATTACATTACCAACTTCAGTAAGAAGAATCACTTAGGACAGTAATTACCCAGATCATCATTCAACGCAGATCTTTTGAGCCTAGTCTGTTACAAGCCTCCTGACACATGACAGGGTGAACAGTACACTCATGCACTCTGACCTCATGGACCTTAGACTAATGAGGAAGAGAGTTATCGGTCAACAGATTCTAACAAAGCATGGTGAGTACTTTGATAGGGAAAGTAAAAGGAGCTCAAGATCTTATAATGGGAGGTGTAAAACGTAGGTTAAGCATTTAGAAGATGACTAAACAAAGAGGAGGAGTTGAAGGACTGATAAGGAGCCCAGAGCGAAATTGAGGAAAGCAAGACTTCTGTCTCAGCCTTGTGATTTGCGTGGCATCCCTCTCATCTCTAGCTCCAGGGGTAATTTCAGCCTCTTATCATAATGATTGAGGTGGCCCAGTCTTAAGCCAAACAGCACATGGCTGTTTGGAAATCACAGCAAATATTTTGGGATGATTCAATCAGAGCAAAGATAAAAACTCTTTTTCCCCATGGAAATGACCAAAAAAGCCATGTTGTCAGCCATCTTCACAACTATGTGGGAAACTTGTCTGGGGACAAAGCTAATACCTCAGAAGGGGGCAAAGGTTGAAGAATTGCAGAGCCTGAGCCTTGATCAAACTATACCTGAAGCTTACTAACCACTGGTCTTTTGACTGATGCATGAGCTGATAAATCTTCTTTGTTTAAGCCAGCTTGTGCTGAACTTTTTGTTATTTTTAAATGGGATTATTCTAACCAATAGAAAAGAGGAGAATAGTTTGAGAAATAGGAAGCATGTATAATAGTACCTGATGATATCAGCATGTCAAGCAAAACAAGGACAAGGAGTGTCCATTGGATTTGGAAACATGAAGATCATTTGTGAGCTGGGCAAGGTAAGTTTCAGTAGTAGGGAGTGGGGTGACAAGGAGGACTCTATGCAAGCTTGGACTGTACAAGTAAGTGGGAAGAGGGCCCCCTCGATTGTGTCTGAGGGACACGAGCAATCCATAGTCTCTGTCATCACAGTGGGATTGTATTTTGTAAGATCTTAAACACTCTTGTTTCATTGTCCCAGTATCCATCAAAACATTTCCCCCAAATCCTTTAACTGTTGGGATTCTGGGCTGTCCTGTAACTATAGCAAGTACAGTATTTCAAGTAATTATATAAGAAGCTTCCATCACAGTTGACCAGTTGGATTCAGTTTCGGTCTTTTTCCCACTAATATAGTTATTGCTTCTTAACATTTGGGGACGGGGAGTCACACAGCCCTTAGAAAATTAGAGTAAAATTATGAACCCTCTCCCTTGGAGAGAAAATCCCCCCAAATTCTGTATACATTTCTGAGGCTTCATGATCACTATGCAGCTGGCCTCACAGATGATATAGGATACTGCCCAAGCTTGCTATCATTTATAAGCTCTAGTGAATCAAAGTTTCCTTAACTGGAATCTTGTTCCAATGAATGAAAGACTCCAACTCATCAAACTAACTCTTTTCTTCCTGCCAATAGCTCCTGGAATTCCAACTTTCTCCTTCAACCCTCAGAGATTGATCCAGGTGGAGTTTGTAGCTTTCTCACCCTGTCAAAACACCCACACCAGCCTCTCTGCTTCCCTTCCCAATTTCTCCTCCACCAAGCACAAATCTCTAGCCCTGGCCCTAGTAAAGGCCATGGATTTAAAAGGTGTGTATGATCATTACTCTCACTCATCTCTTCATTCTTGGGATTCCACCTGCTGAGTGAGCCACAGTTCTCAGACATCTGTCCCATACAACCCTGCAAACCACATTCAGGAATCAGGAAATGAAGACATACACGTCCTAGATGTGACCTGCCACTGACACATTCCCTACCTATGGCCCGAATTGCCCCCATCATGCTGCTCCTTCAGTATAAAATCATTCACTTGTCCCAAAGTGCTGGTTTCAGCCCAGCTGAGAGATTTGCTGGTGAGGAACGGAGTATCGTATAATCTGAGGGCAGCTCTGGCCCTGTGATCTGGAGTAAACTCCTTTGCCCAAAAGGTATACTTCCCACCCAAGCTGAAGAAAAGGGTGTAAAGTGTTTTCTTTTGACCTCTGTTGACATTTATGATGATGTCCTGATTGTTTGCAAAGCCGCCAGTCATCCTCACTAGCTCCCTTGAGGTGCAACCATGGGTAATTCACCCTCCTGTATTACAGATAGTAACATTAACACGAGTGAGTGTGGACTGAGCTCTCTGCTCTGAGAATGGAGTTAGGCACTGTCTATGTCTCTCTCTCTCCAACACTTGCAAGACTATCTATTGCTAACCTCTCTTAAGTTTTTTTAAACTTTTTTTTTTTCTCTTTTGGAATCAGAGTCTCACTCTGTCACCCAGGCTGGAGTGCAGTGGTGTAATCTCAGCTCACTAAAACCTCTGCCTTCCATGTTCAAGAGAGTCTCTTGCCTCAGCCTCTCGAGTAGCTGTGTTTACAGGTGCATGCCACCATGCCTGGATAATTTCTGCAGTTTTAGTAGAAATGGGGTTGCACTATGTTGGCCAGGCTGGTCTCGAACTCCTGACCTCAAGTGATCCGCCCTCCTCAGCCTCCCAAAGTGCTGGTGTGAGCCACTGCATCCAGCCTTAAACTTTTCATTTTGTACTAATTTTGCAATTCCTCTATAATTTGAATGTATAGAAGAATTGCAAAATTAGTACAAACATTTCCATATATCTTTTACCCAGCCTCTGCCCAAATGTTAACATCTTGCACAACCACAATAAAATAGTCTAAATCAGAAAATTAATATCGAGGCAATATATAATTAGTCTATGGAACAAATAACTAACTATAGCTAATAAGAGCTAATCTCATTCAAATTTCACCAATTGGTGAAATACATACTACTACTGGACTTTTTCTGGTCCAGAATCCAGGGTTTCATGCTGCATTCAGCTGACATGTGTTTAGTTTCCTTTCATCTGAGGCGGTTTGTCCTTGACACTTTTGAAGAGTATTGGCCAGTTAGTGATTTGTAGTTCATTTGGATTTGTCTTATGTTTCTTGAGGATTAGAATCAGGTTATGCATTTTTGGCAAGAATACTACAAAAGAACTGCTGGATCTTTTTCAGTGCATCATATCAGGAGGTTCATGATGTCAATATACCATATCTCATTACTGGGAATGTCATCTTTGATCACTCGATGAAGGTGATATACCAGCTTTCTCCACTGTAAAGTTACTATTTTTCCCTTTGTAACTGATTAGTATCTTGTAGGGAAATTCTTTGAGACTATATAAATATCCTGTTCCTTTTCCCACTAATTTTAGTGATACTTTTCCCACTAGTTTTAGTATGTATCAATGATCCTTTCTTGAAAACAATCATGACTTGGGTGTATGCCAAATGCTGATTCTCTATTTCCAAATTTCTTTCTCCATTGAGAACTGAAATTCTGAAAGGAAAAGCTTTTCTCCTCTCCATTTTGCTTATTTAATTATTTATTAACATCATCATACACTCATAGAACATTATTCCAATTTTTTCACTGAAAAAACTGAGGCTGAAAGCTGTTAGATAATATGGTACCCACAGCCACAAAGCTAGGATGAAGGAGAGCCGGGATTTAGTCTTGCATCACCTAAGTGCTTAACCGATACTTCATGACAATACAAATTTTGTAACTTAGCATGGTTACCTCTTTGCTTTGATTACCAGGTGATACGGTTTGGCTGTGTCCCCGCCCAGATCTCACCTTGAATCGTAATAATCCCCACATGTCAAGTGTGGGGCCAGGTGGAGGTCATTGAATAATTGGCAGGCAGTTTCTCCCATACTGTTCTTGTGATAGAGAAGAAGTCTCACGAGATCTGATGGTTTTATAAATGGGAATTCTCCTCCATAAGCTCTCTTGCCTGCCGCTGTGGAAGATGTGACTTTGCTCCTCATTCACTTTCCACCAAAATTGTGAGGCCTCCCCAGCCATGCGAAACTGTAAGTCAATTAAACCTCTTTCCTTTATAAGTTACCAGTCTTGGGTATGTCTTTATTAGCAATGTGAGAACAGACTAATACACCAGGAAATTCCAATTTAAGACCACCTTCAGTAATATCACTGGTTCATACAACATGCAAATTTTGCTACTACATTCTCTTATTATTGTATCCTATTTCTCTCTTGTGCCCATGTCATTATCTGTGTTTTATTTTCTCAATCACATTTGTATTTTTAAAAATCACTTTAAATCTTTTTTAGGGAGAAAACAAATAATAAAATAATAGAAGCATTATCTCTGAGGAAGCACATCTCTGAGGCTAGGACACCATAGACTTCTTCTTCTTATTAATGTGAATCACTTTGATTGCTGAATGATTGTTTCTTGACAATGGTGGCTACAAGTGGTCCTTGAGACTTGTCCACAAGGATAAATTCACAGAACATGTAGAGACACACACCTTCTTTCCTAATAAATGAGTGTGCACAGATGGGCATATCAGAGAATGTAAAGATGACAGCCAGGTACAAAGTGCCGAATGCCTAAAGTTGATATGTGGAGGGAGGAACATTTTTAATGTTTCATGCCTCTTTAAGATGGAACCCCAAATGGCTTATTCTGGGACATTGTTTGGAGATTAAAGAGGCTGAGGGGGCAAGCAGTGAGCTCTCTGAGACTGCAAGTATTCGAGCAGAGACTTTCAGCAGACCAAATACAAGAACTTTTACAGGGCATGCCAATGTCACTTGGAAGATGTGGATGGTAGAACTCTGTGCTTTGTTTCCCAGGCTTCATTTTCCCTCCTCCTGGGAAGCAGGTCTGAAGTTTGGAATGCTTCTCTCCTCCACTGTGACTGTATAGCTAGGGTAAGCTTAATTCGCCTACAGCTCTACGTCTTTAAGCCAATAAGTTTCACCTGTCTCCAACCATAATGTCCAGTTCAGTTACCTGCAGGTAATAACCCAGAGTCAGAGATGTGGCAGACAGCTCCTAGGACCTTCTAGGAAAGAGAAGTTCATCTCCTCCATGAAACTTTATGGAAGAGTTGTGCTCTCTTCCCCAGTGATGGAGGGCGTTGAAGTAGGGAGCCATGGCAACCTGATGATAGAGTCAGCTTGAGGCTAAGCCAGATAACGGGAGCTAAGAAATGCAACTATGGTCTGAGCCAGGGCTCTCTCCATCAGGACCTCCTGGACAGTTACAAGACCCAGCAGTTTGCCATTCTTTATTAAAACAGTTTGGGTAGAGGTTTTGATCATTTGCAACTGAAAGAATCATAAATGTTAAAACTGGATGGACAAAAAATCAGATTTAGTTTCAGAACCGCTGAAAGAAATTTACTAAACACACAGAATGCCCGGGCAGTTTTGATAAACATCCCCTAGTAATTCTTGTGCACACCCAGACCTGATAGCCGCTGATCTCTGCTAAAACACATTAAGACTGGCCTTTGAAAGGTCTGTAGTGTGTCCTTTTGCTCCCCCTCCTCTCCTTCCTCCTCTGCCCCCTCCTTGTCCAGGTGAGAGACCCCCAGGGAGGAGGCCTGGCCCCAGTCCCCAAGCTTCAAGGCTTTCTATTTATATGCGAAATTGCTTGCATTTTTCCTAGTTAGTGGCAGATCTGCCTGTTTGATGTTAATGAGTTTGTGAACCCAACAAAAACATGAAAGACGAGGCTCTTCCAAAGAGGAAAAAGAGAAAATAAAGTGCCATCCAAAATGGGATGTGCTTGAAATCTTCCTTGCAGCTCACCAGCCCCTGTCTCTGTCTTCCCAAAGGGGCCCCTTTCATCCAATTGAAGAAATCAAGATAAAATGCCAGCTTGGTGAATATCCCACGAAACCAAACTGATCTGATTTGCCTGGACAAAAAAAAAAAAATGAGGAATTTGGCTGATCAAAGTGGGCACATCTCCCTCTTAAGCCCCACCCACCCCATCAGGCCTCCTGTGGACAAGAAACACAAATCTCTCCCACATCAGTGCCGCTCCCATATTCATTTTCAAATAGCCCCTTCCATCCTGGTGCAAATCTTAGCTCTCTCCTAATAACCCACTTTAGGACATGGATGTTCTGATCTGATATTATTAAATGGAAAGGGGCCGCTTTCTAATCTGGAGAGAGGCAGGGGCATTTGTAACAGCCAGAATCAAAGGCCCGGTCTCTTTCTGTTTCTAATTATCAATAGTGTTTTATAACCTTATTAATATTGATACACAGTATACTGAAGATCTGTTAAGGCGTAATGTATGTGGAAGATAATTAACAAGATCCGAGTCAGATCAATCGCCTATTTGACAGCCAACGGTGTGTGGCTTATAAATTATACATATTCTAGGTATTGCTCGAAATGTTTAAAGTTTCAGTCCAATCCTTCCGATCCAGCGCTGGGGGAAGGCATGAACCTAAAGGTACCGTCCCCAGCCTATTGGCGCCTTCTCTGCACACACAGGACTCACTCTTACTTAAAAATCAAAGGGTTCTGTTAACTGCCAAGATCTACACAGAGCATAAAAACACACCTTCTCCTTGTAAAGTGCAGAAAAACAAAAGGTGAAATCTTGTAAGAAAAGAGATGATTAACAAAAGGAAGGTAATATGCCTTTTGATTTCTGAGAGAAGGTAGCAGTTGGGTGTTTCAAATCGCAGAGCTGATCTTTCCTGCTGATGCCACTCTGTAACAGAGTAAGATATTTGGTTGCCCTGAATGCAATTAACAATTCCAATTAAAGTGTATGTTTGGGTGGATTGAAGAGCTTAAACTGACTGGGCCAGGTGCAGTGGACTCATGTCTGTAATCCCAGCACTTTGGGAGGCCACGTTGGGCAGATTGCTTGAGCCTAGGAGTTCGAGACCAGCCTGGGAAACATAGTGAGAACCCGTCTCTACCAAAAAAAAAAAAAAAAAAAAAAAAAAAATTTGCTGGGTGTGGCGGCACATGTCTCTAGTCCCAGCTACTGGGAGGCTGAGATGGCAGGATGACTTTAGCCCAATATGTCACGGCTATGGTCAGGGTTGAGCCACTGCTCTCTAGCCTGGGTAACAGAGCAAAATCCTGTCTCAAAAAAAAAAAAAAAAAAAAACTCTGCTCTCTTGCTCTTGGTCAAATACTCGTGTGTGTGTGTGTGTGTGTGTGTGTGTGTGTGTGTGTGTCCATGTACTGTGAAGTCAGTGAAAATTATTTTTTCTCTGACAGCATTTCTTTAGGAACAAGCTATCCCCCTTTCTATAATAATCCCGTTGGGTCCATGCAATTCAGATGGGTCTGACCCCACCCCGGCAGGCATAATATCCAATTTGGCCAATCAGATTCTTCTCACCATTTATTTTTCAGTCACCGGAAAAGATGGTATGATTTCCCACTGGGTTTTTAAGCAAGAAAGGTATAAGCCTTTTACTGCTGGTGGTCTCTTTGCTACCAGGCAGCGAGAACCTGCCTGAGAAGAAGCAACTCAGAGGAAAGCACAACCAAGGCATGAAGAGAACTGGGTCCTGCCAGCATCACTTGAGCTCCTGGATACAGCTGTGCCTGAAATATCCACTGGAACTCTCAGTTACCTGAGCCAGTTATTACATCCCCTTTTCTGTATAAGGCAATTGGGTTTCTATCACTTAACTGAAAATATTCTAGCTAATGCAGGCAATTGAGGCAACATTTTCAGCCCTTATTCTATTCCTCTCCACAATGCCAATGAGCAGGGTAGGTGACCACTGAGGTTCAGGAGCTGGAAAAGAAGGACGAGGTACAATAAAAGAGAGTGCAGCCCTTTTATCAAGACAATGGGGGCCTGATGTTGCTCGCACCTGTAATTCCAGCACCTTGGAAGGCTCTGGTGGGAGGATCACCCAAGGCCAAGAGTTTGAGACCACCCTAGGCAACATAGCAAGACTGTTTCCAAAAATATTGAACAAGGAGTGGTGGTGCGCACCTACCTGTAGTCCTAGCTATTCTGGAAGCTGAGATGAGATTGCTGGAGCCCAGGAGTTTGAGTTATAGTGAGCTATGATTGTACCACTGCACTCCAGCCTGGGCAACAGAGTGAGACTCTGTCTCTAAAAAGAAGACAGCAGGACTGCGATGAGGAGCTAAGACCTGGTGCTGAGCCCTGCGGATCTCCAGCATCCATCACGTTTAACTGGGGAGACTGCAGGGCTTTACTGCAGAGCTTGAGGCATCCATCAAAAGGAAGTCAGGGTTCAGAGAGTCCTCCAAATCAAGCAGCGTCCTGGCCTGGACTAGGGAAAGTGACAACCTACTCAAAAGGAATAGCTCCCTGAGCCTACGCATTCCTTGGGATTTGCAATGGGTCATTGTGAGGACATTGAGTGATGTTGCGGTGCCCCATGCATTGTGGTATTGGGTTCGCAGAGGTTCACCGTGATGATTCAGGGTAGCCTCATCTTATTTGCTGGCTAGGTCCTAAGACCAGTGTTAAGGTCAACATCACAAATGGAGTAACACAGGACTTACCTCTAGCCTCTGTAGGGCTTTGACACAAATTGGAAAAAAGCACTGCCTTTGGATAAACAAATTGGAAAAATGTATCTCCTCTAGACAGAAGACTGCAGCAGAGCACAGGGCCTGGAAAGAGTAGGTCCGGCAGGAATTTAACTGCCATTTGTCCCCTTAGGTAGCATCTTGTGCAGTGTACAAACTGGACAATGGTACTTGGCAGCCCTGAGTAGAGACTCCCTCATCAGCCCCCCACTAACTCACTCTGATCCGTTGGCTGTTCTTCCTGCCCTCTAAAACATCCTAGGGGATGTGTGTCCGTAGCCGTCTGAAAGCTCAGGATTGGTGCATTTCCCTGCACCTCTGCTTCTCCAGCTGAGTTTAATGCTTACCATGAGTCCACCTGATTTGTACACAAACCTGCTTATGCCACGATATTGCAATGAACTAATGCACCAGAAAAGTATGGCAACCAATGAAATAGGAAGAAGCAAAGAGAGCACTGTGGTATCTATGAAAACTAAAGGAATGCTTAGAAATGATAAAGGCAAATTGCTAAAAAAAATAAATCCTTAAAATTAAGGAATTGTTCAGGGGTGATAGCAATGCTTTGTAGCTTGATGGTGTTTCACAGCTTATAAGACTGTATCCAACTGTTAAAAGACATTGAATTATGTGCTGTAATTAGATGCAGTTTATTACATGTAAATTATTCCTCCATAAAGTTAATAAGAAAAATATTAAGTGCAAGTGAGACAAAATACAATATTGGTGAAGAAACAGAAAACTCCCCAAAGAGTCTTGCAATCTGATTGTTCTCCAGGTGTCTTTAAGATCTGGCTTCACTTTAAGAAAACCAAAACGGGAAATTGTAAATGATGCGCATTTGGCTTAGGCAAGCAAAAGAAACTGTGACTCCAAAAAGCAAACCCATTCCTCAAGAAAAGCCTTGGTTCTATATCAAAAAACTGGTAAAGGAAATATATGCTTACCATGTTTAAATTTTGTTTTGTTTTGTTTTTTTTCAGACAGAGTCTCGCTCTGTTGCCCAGGCTGGAGTGCAATGGTGCGATCTCAGCTCACTGCAACCTCCCCCTCATGGGTTCAAGCGATTCTCATGCCTCAGCTTCCCCAGATAACTGGGATTACAGCCATGCCACCATACCCAGTTAATTTTTGTATTTTTAGTAGAGACAGAGTTTCGCCATGTTGGCCAGACTAGTCTCAAACTCCTGGCCTCAAGTGATCTGCCTGCCTCCGCCTCCCAAAGTGTTAGGATTACAGGCAACCATGCCCGGCCACCATGTTTAAATTTTTAAAAAGCATTCAGAGTATATGCACACGAGTTGCTTTATAAAGATTTTCCATTTTAAGTGACTTTTTGTGATTAACTGCCAACTTCTGCCCTGACCGCATCACACAGTGATCTAGTCATCCTGTAAATCCCAGAAATCAGCCTTAAAATGTGTGGTAGTGCCATATTGCAACAAATCTAGCACAGCCTATGTTTCCTTTTTTTCCTAGGGAAACAGGTTGCTATTTCTTCAGTTGAGCCTGTATGTGTGAGGGCCAGAAAATGCTGGTTGCCATCCTCAGGGTAGGAGCCATAGGTGAGATGTGCATCCTATGGCAAGCCCTTCCAGAGCACAGGCTTTCCCAGGGAAGTGCCAGGCACTCACCTACATGGTTTAAATTGTTCTCTCGTCGAGGCATGGTGGCTCCTGCCTATAATTCCAGCACTTTGGGAGGCTGACGCGGGCAGATCACGATGTCAAGATTTCTAGATCAGATGACCAACATGGTGAAAATCCGTCTCTATTAAAAATACAAAACTTAGGTGTGGTGGCACATGCCTGTAATCCAAGCTACTTAGGAGGCTGAAGCAGGAGAATCCCTGGAACCCAGGAGATGGAGCTTGCAGTGAGCCAAGATTGTGCCAGCCTGGACAGACAGAGTGAGATTCTGTCTCAAAAAACAATAAAATAAAGTTCTGTGTGTGTATGTGGCTATGTAGCTGAGTTTCTTGTAACTTAAATTTTTATATGCTGGGATTCTGCCACGTATCCACTTATATACACCAATTCATTCCTTATCACTTCTATTACTTCTGCCAACTCCAGAGCCGCATGGTGAAATAATGGGATCTCCCACTTAGAATCATTGAGCATTAACAGTAGGAGTGTGGTCAATGAGATTATCATCCCAATCCTTCCCTGCCTTCCTTCTATAGGATTATGATCCCCCTCTCATGGCTTTACCAGGGCATGGTACTTCTCTGTCACTAAACATTGGGCCTGGCCATTGACTTGGCCAATGCAGACATGACAGACAGGAGGTATGGGCCAGCAGGAACAGATATAGGCATAGGAGATGTGCACGCTGTGATGAATGATGCTGGCTTTGTTTGTGGCTATTGGTAAGCCATGAACGTTTAGGGTTTCCAGCAGCATTCTCGTGATTATGACACTGAGCGAATTGGGTAAGACAGGTACTGTATTTTTTTAAGGACAGAAATAGGTTTGCACATTTGGCTTGCTGTCTTTTGTTTCTGCCATATGCCATGAAAAGAGCTTGCCCTAAGAAGCCACTGTTCTAAGGAAGAGATGAGGCACAGGGAGAAAATCTAGACCTACCATACTGTCTGAAACCAAGCCCAGTCAATCCATAGCCTAAATCAGTGCTGCCTCAACCAACTCAAATGACCATGAGCTGGAAATACATGCATTTGTGTTGTATGCCACTGAGACTTCTGAGCCTTTTGTTACACAGCATTCTGGAATAAAAACCTAACTGATACAAAGGTATATTAAAGAGTTTCTAATCCAACCCACTGATTTTATAGCTAACGTTACTTACTAAATCTGTGATATATATACTGCTTAGACAGTTTCTGGTCTCAGTTCCATTATCTATGAAATGAAAATATAGTACCTGACCAGGTGTAGTGGCTCACGCTTGTAATCCCAGCCACTGTCTTTGGGAGGCTGAGGCAGGTGGATCACCTGATGTCAGGAGTTTGAGACCAGCCTGGCCAACATGGCAAAACCCTATCTCTACTAAAAATACAAAATTTAGCTGGGCATGGTGGTGCACATCTAATCCCAGCTACTCAGGAGGCTGAGGCAGGAAAGTCTCTTGAACCCAGGAGGTAGAGGTTACATGAACAGATCATCCCACTGCACTCTAGTCTGAGCGACAGTGAGACTCCATATCAAAACAAAACAAAATAAAAAACAGTACCTGTCTTACCCAACTCCCTGATATCTGTGCGAAAGTTTTCTCGGTATCATAATCAGAATAATACTGCTGGAAACCCTAAATATACATGGCTCGCCATTGCCCAGAAAACAAAGCCAGCATCATTCATCACAGCATGTGAATCTCCCATGCCTGTGTCTGCTCCTGCTCGCCCATAAGCACTTTGCTTCTCACAGCATTCACACACTCTGTTGCTGCCATTTGAAATATTTGCCATTTCCCAAACTGTCTCTGATCTTCTCCCCACGGTTTTTCTCTCATTGATCCCTTTCCTAACGAAGCCTTTTCCTGCCATCTCACCTTTCGGAAAGCTTCATGGTGTAACTTAGATATCACATCCTCCACATGGCTTCCCCAATCCCTTTAGCTAAAGCTAAGATGTATTTTCCTCTGGATGTTTAACACCTTTTACTTGTGTTACCGGCATTGGGCCCAAGTCCGTCACTTACACTAAGTGAGAACAAGCTTTATGAGAGCAGGGATCTGTTTTTGTTCATCTGCATCTCCCATGGACCCTAGCCTGTGAAGCACTATGTGTCTGCTCAATGTGTGTTGATAGTCGGATATCTTAGCTTCAAGAAGCATAGTCACCGTAGCACACTCTGGTGGTGTATTTCTTCCATGTTCTAGTTTCCTCTGCAGTAGATAAGCAATGGTACTGACCCACATGTGAATGACGACACAGATAGCTGCCATTATTGAGCTCTTATTCTGGGACAGGATCTGCACTGAACATGCTGTACATTTTGTATAATTTAAATCTCTCCACAGCCCTCTTGGTTGTTTCTAAGATTCGCTTTATTTATTTATTTATTTATTTTTTGAGACAGAGTCTTGCTCCATCACCCAGGCTGGAGTGCAATGGCATGATCTCAGCTCACTGCAACCTATACCTCCCAGGTTCAAGAGATGCTCCCTGCCTCAGCCTCCTTAGTAGCTGGGACTACAGGTGCACGCCATCATGCCTGGCTAATTTCTGTATTTTTTGTAAAGACAGGGTTTCACCATGCTGGCTAG
Organism: Callithrix jacchus; assembly: GCF_049354715.1. Classification (NCBI taxonomy): domain Eukaryota; kingdom Metazoa; phylum Chordata; class Mammalia; order Primates; family Cebidae; genus Callithrix; species Callithrix jacchus. The sequence continues at coordinate 105,831,277 of NC_133513.1, forward strand.
GCTGGTCTCAAAATCCTGACCTTGTGATCCACCCCCCTCAGCCTCCCAAAGTGCTGGGATTACAGGCGTGAGCCACTGCATCTGGCCAGGATTTGCTTCATTTAACAGATGAGATATGGCAAAGACTGTTATGCATCATCCCTTTCTTCCTGAGCACCCAGCTAGGCCACACTTCCCAGATTCCCTTACAGTTAGGTGAAGCCATGTGACTGGTTCTGCCCAATAGAATGAAAGGGGAAGTAGCATGTGCTACTTCCAGGCCAGGACCATAAAAACCTCCCGCCTGCAAAGCTCCCTACTCATGTTCTGCCGGTAGATGTAGAGGATCTAGCGAAGGACCTTGAGGTCTAGAGGATGGTGGAGCCATCGAATGCAAAGAGCTTGGGTTCATGACTTACCCTCCAGGGGAGGTCACCTGCTGAATACTCCTGTATTGAGCTGTAATATGATCATGAACTAAATTTCTATTGCATTTAGCCATGGAGATTTTAGGGTTCTTCCAGCTGTTACATGAGGAAACAGGTTCAGTTTAAATGACTTTAGGCTGATTATATAATAAGTTAGTGGCAGAGGGCTAGGATTTTAACCCAAATCTAGCTGTCTCTGATTCCTGTGATTCTAATTACTATAATATACTGCCTCTCTGCTAAGAAAAAAAATGCAAACAAATGAAAAAACTCAGGGGCAAACCCAGGACTTTCTAAACTGTGACTACCCTGGCTTTGGAATGTTGCACCCAGCAGAGTTTTGTGAAATTGCTGAATGATTGCCTATTGAAGGGAGCAGGGAGGCAGAGGGAGATGACGTGTGTTGATTGCCCACACATGCCAGGCACTTTACATACATGTTATTTCTCTCACTCTTCACAATAACCCTCTGGGACAGTATTAATGCCACAGGCTCTGAGAAGCTAAGCAATTTGCTCATGTTTCCACAGTGAGGAAGCCACAACACTGAGATTCGAATTCATCTCCCTCTGCTTCCGAGTCTGGTGCTGCCTCTTTTCATTACCACCTCAAGGAATATATCGTTTCAGGGTCTGTTTCTTTCATTCCTCAACTAATTGATTCATTTAATCTTCATTGAGTGCCTAATCTTCATTGAGTGCCTACTATGGGCTAGGCACTCTGCTGGTCTCCAGGAATCAGGGCCAGACTGAGGGTGAGGCAGGAAGGGCACCTAAGGCACTACATCTAAGGAGGCACTAGCTCTCAGGCATTCACCCTGCATTCCCACAACCCTGACAGTGAATACCTTTTCAAATTTTGTGCCATAAGTAGTTGGTTGACCTCACCCTAGTCCCATCCCTGAAGGAGCAGTGAGCAAACCAGACCAGCACTCCACCCTCAGAGAGCTGACGTTTAAGTAGCAAACATGCAAGCGAAGGGGATTCTAGTTACCAGGCAGGTCACCCCCAACTTCCTCCTGGAAAACCACCGTCACCTTATTATACTCTCAGTGTCAGTGATCAAGAGCTCGGGCAGGCCCCAGAGGCCATGGCTTGTCTATGTTCCACATGTTTCGGGAATCGGCTGGAAGATGTGCAACTTAAGGGTGACAAGGACAAGTAGGATCACCTGAAATCACCTGGGGCTTTGTCACTCATGCATCTGGCATCTGGGCTGTGATGAGTGGAGGGTCAGGCCAAGCTGGGACTGTGCAGTGGAGCACTGCATGTGGCCTCCCCAGGTGGCCCGGGCTTCTCAGGTTCTGGTGGCTGTGTCCCCAGGGGACACATTTCAATAGGGAGCACCCAGAGAACGAGGGGCACAAGTCTTCATTTATGCCTCACACCCAATTGCTCAAAGCAGTCACTAGTCTGCCCAGGTCCAAGAAGAGGGGACAAAGCCCCACCTTTCAATGGAAAGAGTGTGAAAGTATTGGTGACCATTTTTTAAATCATCCTCATAACCAAAAATTTTTAAAATGAATAATTCTTCTACAGAGGAAAGGAATATTGTTCTATGAAAGTGTGTAGCAGAGAACTGAACTGGTAATAGTAAATATGCTTCATTCATTCAACCACATTTATGGAGCACCTGCAAGGAATCAGGACATCAGCAGAGGGACTAGAATAACAGATGCTCACAGAGGAGGAACAGCTTTGCCTGGGAAGGCAGTGCAGGTCTGCCTTGCTTTTGTCTCTGTCTTTATCTGCAGCCATAAAGGTGATGCTGATTCATTACGCGAAACTGGTTCAAGCGTGTGTGAATTGTGTCCTGAGCTCATCACCTATGCTTGTCTTGAGGAGTTGAGGGTGACAGAGAAGGAGCAGTTCTTGGACCCAAGAACTTGGAGTCTGTTCTGTTTAGTATCATCACCACCATCATTATCAGAAACACACTGCAACTGATGCTACTTTGATGTCCTTAACAATCTCTTGCATTTCTGAAGTGTTATTGGTCAGGGTTCTCCAGAGAAACAGAACCAGTAGGAGATACAGATATGCATGGATGGTTAGAGAGATGACAGATAGATAGATAGATAGTAGGTAGATAGATAGATAGATAGATAGATAGATAGATAGATAGATAGATGAAGCAATTTATTGTGAGTCTTGGAGCATGCAATTATGGAAGTCAAGAAGTCCCACGGTCTGCTGTCTGCAAAGCTGGAGAATGAGGAAAGCTGGTGATGTCATCTGGTCTGAGCCAAAGGTCTGAGAGTCATACAGCTAATGTGTAAGTCCTGGTCTGAGTCCAAAAGTCCAAAAACAAAGATCTCCAATGTCCAAGGACAGGAGAAGGTTGATGGCCCAGCTCAGGAAGAAAGTGATATCCCTTCCTCTGCCTTTGTGTTCTACTCAGGCCATGTATTGCATGATGCCGTCTATTTTACTCAGTCTACTGATTCTAATGGCTAAGCTGTTTGGAAACACTTTCACAGACATTCCCAGAAACGTTTTACCAGCTATCTGGACATCCCTTAGCCCAATCACATTGACACATTAAAATTAACCATCTCGTGAAGGGATTGTGGGTTCCAAAAGCTCAATCACACTCCTTAGCTCACATGGAGCTCACCTCCAGCCTCCAGGGTAGGAGGAGGGTAAGCATCCCCCACAATCCCATTTTACAGATGCAGAAACTGAGCTCAGAAAGGTCAAACCAAGGACATCCCCCAAATCAGACAGCTAAGCATGGCCTCCAGACTCTGCACTGGCTAGTGCCTGCATAATTTTTTAAATTCTTCAGTTTTAACATCACCAGTCATCAGAGAAATGCAAATTAAAACCACAATGAGATATCATCTTACACCAATCTGAATGGCTATGATTAAGAAGACAAAAAATAACAGATGTTGGCAAAGAGGCAGAGAAAAGGGAACGGTTATACATTGATGGTGGGAATGTAGATTAATACAACCTCTATGAAAAATATTGTGAAGATTTCAAAAAGAACTACCATTCCATCCAGCAATCCCACTACTGGATAACTCCTCAAAGGAAAAAAAAATCTTAACAAAAGGGTACCTGCATTCTTATATTTATCACAGCACTATTCACAATAAGAAAGATACAGAGTCAACTTAGTGTCCATCAACAGAGGACTGGATTTTTTTTTTAAGTGGTATATATACACAGTGGAATACTACTGAGCCATTAAGGAAGAACCAAATCCTGTCTTTTGCAGCAGCATGGATGGAACTGGAGGTCCGTTATCTTAAGTGAAATAAGCCAGGCACAGACAAATACCACACGCGCTCACTCATAAATGGGAACTTAACCATGTGTACCCATGGAAGCAAAGTGTGGAATGATGGACAATGGGGACTCAGAGAGGTGGAGGGGGTGGGAGTGGCTGGATGATAGGAGGTGGCTTGGTGGGTGCAATGTCCATTGCTCCAATGATGGAGGTACTGAAGACTCTCGCTTCACCGCAATGCAATATATCAATGTAGCCAAATTGCACTTGTACCCCATGAATACAGACAAATAAAACTTTTTTAAATTTAAAAATTCTTTTATTCCTTTTCTACCAAATTCCTGTCTCTGATGGCAATCAGATTGCCATCCCTCAATCCTGATTTCCCTTTAAGGCCATCCACTTAGGAATAAATGCATAAGGCCAGGTGTGGTGGCTGACATCTGTAATCCCAGCACTTTGGGAAGCTGAGGCAGGTGGATCACCTGAGGTCGGGAGTTTGAGACCAACCTGGCCAACATGGTGAAAACCCGTCTCTACTAAAAATACAAAAGGCCAGGTGCAGTGGCTCACGCCTGTAATCCCAGCACTTTGTAAGGCTGAGATGGATGGACCATAAGGTCAGGAGTTCGAGATCAGCATGACCAACATGGTGAAACCCTATCACTAAAAAAAAAAAAAAAAAATCATGGTGTGGTAACACACACCAATGATCCAGCTACTTGGGAGGCTGAGGCAGGAGAGTCATTTGAACCCGGGAGGTGGAGGTCGCACTTCAGCCTGGGTGACAAGAGCAAAACTCCATCTCAAAATTTTTTTAAAAAGTGAAGTCACTGAGCACCTGTGTACCACGTGCCATGCAAAGCATTCATGCATGCTGACTCAGGTAATCTATCAACACTCTGCAAGACAGGTAGAATTATCATCTTCACCTTATAGCTAGGAGTAAACAACTTAGGAAGTGAGAATGACTTCCTCAAGGTCACAGAGCAAGTAGGTACGGTGTGAGGAAGAAACTGAGCCCCCAGCAGTGACTTGAAACCAACTTGGGTACCGCTGCCCACGGCTGTCCCTCCTCCACCCCAGTTCTTGCAGTGGGAGCCTTTGTCCCCAGAGTGCTGGACTGAAATGGACGCTCGGTGACCGAGACTAGGGTGCTCTACCCTTGCCTCGGATGAGGTGAATATTCACTGTTAGACCAGCTTGGGGAAATCGGGCCTCGCTAACGTTATCAATTATGCATGGTTCTGGTCTAAGCCCCTGCACCCTGGGACTTGGGGAAAGGCACTTCCAGTGGGAGGGCAACAGCACGTAGGGTCGCTCGCCTCTTGTTTAACTCTCTCCCTGCTGCCTCAACTCTGGAGGCGGGGTTTGGGCCTGGGTTTCTGTTTTGGGCGTCTCTGCCAGGGCTTGTATAGGGCAGGCCGGGTTTCCACACCAGTCCACTCCAGGCCTCATTAGTACCCGCAGCTCGGATTTACACAGATGTAAATCAGGTCATTAGCACCTTACGTTCTGGTAAGGAGGTGTGGCCAAAAGGGAATTTAAGGGCGGCAGGGGGTGGGGGTAGGGAGCAAACTTTGAGCCCAACTTAATGTTTAACCTCCCGGACAATGGGATTGCCAGGCTTCCGCACCTCTATTCCAGGCAGCTTCTGGGGGAAAGAGTCGATAAATATCCACAGATAACAGACGAGGCTGGGGGCGTGGCAGGAAATGGGTCGCTAAATTATACATCAGATGCAAGGTAGCTAGGTCCGCCCAAAGGGCAGCAACTTCTCCAGGGAAAAGCTTCCAGAACCGCCAGTTCTCTCCCTGATCACACTTTACCCTTCCTTTGCCTGGAAAGAGAAGCCACTAATGCCTCTTAACCCAGTGTTAACTCTTTGTGAGGTGGGAATCTGAAGGGAAGATAATTCTAGAAGCGGGGAAGAAGAGAGAGAGAGAGAGAGAGAGAGAGAGACAGAGACAGAGACCCATTTCTGGTAAATAATTAACAACAAAAAAAATGTTTCCCTAAAAAAAAAATGCCAAGCAGAACTTTCAACTTCTCCAATTTGGGAAGTCAAAAGTTTAACGGGGCGCCAGGCAGCCGATGCCAAGACGGGTCTCCAGCCACATAATGCTGGCCACGCCTGAGCTCAGCTCTGGACATGTTCCTCCTGAGGAGACATGGCAGCTGGGTGACAGCAATGGCCTCTAGCTTTCTTCCAGGGTCCCAGGCAGGGAGGCAGAAGCCTTGGTTCTGTCACTCTGGGTGTTTGGAATGGGCTTCACAGAAGCACGAGTATGTCATCAGGCTGATCTCAAGTCCAAACATAAGAAGCATCAGTTTGGGAATCACACCTGGGTTTCCATTCCGGCTTGGTAAATTACCTGCTGTGTGACTTCATACAAGTTACTTAACCTCTCTGAACCAGTTTACTTAGCTACAGAAAGGAGTCAACAAAACTGCTTTGGGAGAGTTGTTGCCAGGATTAGACACAGTACATGTCAGGGGTCAGCAAACTATGGCCTGTAGGCCAAATCTAGCAGGTGCCTGTTTTGGTCTCTTTATATAAAGTTTTAAAGCAGCCACCGCCTTTGAATGACTGGTTGTCCATGCCTTTTTTCTTGCTGCAACAGTGGAACTGAGTAGCAGAGACCCTGTGGCTCTCAAAGCCCAAGATATCTACCGGTTAGTGCTATGCAGAAAATGTGGCTGACCCTGGGATATGTAAAGATGCAGCTTGGTGCTTCAAAAACGTTTGAAATGTGGCCAGGTGCGATGGCTCACACCTGTAATCCCAGCACTTGGGAGGCTGAGGCGGGCAGATCTCAAGGTCAGGAGTTCAAGACCAGCCTGGCCAATATGGTGAAACCCCGTCTCTACTGAAAATACAAAAAAATTAGCCAGGCATGGTGACACATGCCTGTAATCCCAGCTACTCAGGAGGCTGAAGCAAGAGAATTGCTTCAACCCAGGAGGCAGGGTGGCAGTGAGCCGAGATCATACCACTGTACTCCAGGCTGGGTGACAGAGTGAGACTCTGTCTCAAAAAAAAAAAAAAGAAAAAAGTTCAAAATGTGTAGGAGGCAGTAGTTAGTGTCATTAATATCATCCCGGGCATCCAGGTCTTGTCCTTCATTCTCTACTCTGGGAAGTGTGACTCTTGCCTCCCTCATGTATTTTGTTCCTCATCGATCCTGCCTCCACTCACACTCTAAGAGCTGGTAATTACATTTGGGATAGGGGCTTTTCTACGCTGCAGGAGATGTTAATGACAGCACCTTGTTAGGACCAGGCAGGCCTCTACCCTGGGTGGTCACCAGGCCACTTGACAGATGGCAACCTGGGACCCAGGAAGAGAAAGTCCTAGAAGCTGGTGAGATCAATGCAGGCCCAAGAAACAGACCACAGCTGAACTCTTCTTATGAGCAAGTTTGCCTTGAGATGAGGGACAGGCAGGGGAGAAGGAGGGAGGGCAGCCCTTCTAGACAAGTGCCTGGCATGCATTAGGAGCTACCTGGGCTGCCCTGGCTGTGGAAGGACAGTGCAGATCCCTCCCCGGAAAAGAACAAGGCACATTCACTTCACTCCTGCCTTCTTGAACACAGCATCAAGTGTATAAATTCAGTAAATCTCTAAGAAGTCAACTAACGTGACGCATTGAATTTGGCAGACGGAGAGAGACCCTCCCAATAAACATCGGTTGACCAATAATATTTCCTTCCTTTCTGCATAATTTGCTCTTCTCACCGAGGGTATCTCAGTGAATTCTCACAGCCACTCTGGAGGGAAACATTGTCCCTGCTTTACATAAGAGGAAACTGACCTAAAATCTCAGTTCATCTGAAAGCCCTCAAAGCCTTGTTGGTTGCCTTTCTCTCTTTTAGCTTGTTTTACGGGCTGTACGAGTGAGGGCCTAGATCGAATGTATCATCCCCTCACGGTGTGACACCAGGAACTTTAAAAGTAACCTCAAAGCTCTGCCCACAAATGCCTCCACACCTACCCTCATGCCTGTTGAGCCGTCTGTGGGTCTTTCCCTGTAGGCAGTATCTGGAAGAATTGCACCACCCTGATGAGAGCCCGGCTGAAAAGCCTTCTGCTAGTGGTGTTCTGAGCAGTATTTATCCAATAACTCCAAGTTTTCAAGGCCCGTACGCTTGTCCAGACTAGCCAGAAATGCCAAGTCCCTGGGACCCCAAAAGTTGCCCCTTCGTACCATGACCTGTCACCCGTGGCGGGCATTATGTTCATGGCTTTACATGTGCTGGTAGCACGGTCCTTAAAATGATTTCATCACATTTTCATAACGTAACTAAAGCACTGCTTGCTTTTTTTCCCACTCTCTTTCTTTCTTAAGTATATGATAGAATTTTCCAGAGGATATATGAGGCAGAGGATTTCACCACTCTGATGGCCAATGGAATGTATTTTCTAAGGCAAGGTTTTTGGGGGGTTCATTAATTTGGAGGTGGGGGCAGGGTCTTGCTCTATCTCCCAGGCTGGAGTGCAGTGGCGCAATCACAGCTCACCGAAGCCTCAAACTCCTGGGCTCAAGCAATCCTCCCACCTCAGCCCCCTGAGTAGCTAGGACTACAGACACATGCCACCATGCCCAGTTCATTTGTTATTATTATTATAGAGATGAGGGTCTCACTTTGTAGCCCAGGCTGGTCTCAATCTCTTGGGCTGAAGCAATCCTCCAGCCTCAACCTCCGAAAGTGCTGGCATGACAGGAGTGAGACACTACTCCCAGCCACTCAATAATTTTTACGAATGTAAAGGGGTCCTGAGATCAGAATGTTCTACGGTTGTTTTTTTTTTTTTTGGTGGGGTTTTCTGTTGTTTTTTTGAGACAGAGTCTCACTCTGTTGCCGACGCTGGAGAGCAATGGTAAGATCCCAGTTCACTGCAGCCTCTGCCTCCCAGGCTCAAGCAATTCTCCTGCCTCAGCCTCCTCAATAGCTGGGATTACAGGTGCTCACCACCATGCCCAGCTAATTTTTTAAAAAATATTTTTAGTAGAGACAGGGTTTTGCCATGCTGGTCAAGCAGGTCTCGAACTCCCAACCTCAGGTGATCAGCTGCCTCACCTCCCAAATAGTCGGGATTACAGGCATGAGCCACTGCTCCCAGCCTGAGATCAGAATCTTTGAGAACTGCACTATTATGGTCTCTTTTTTAAAACCCTCACAACAACTTATGGGGTAGGTATTATCCCTTTTTACAGATGAGGAAACTGAGGTTCAAAGAGGTAAGTGGCATGCCCTAGGTCTCACAGTGAGGAAGCAGCTGAGCTGGGATGGGAAGCTGGTTCTGTCTAAGCCAAGACAAGTTCTTCATGTTAGTATAGAATGGTCTCCCTCTAGCTCTCATACAAAGACATCTCTCTGGAGATAGAGTTCATGGCTTGAGGTACCTGAAGTAAGGTTCACTTCCTGCTGATTCAGAGAGACTGGGGGAGTGGTCCCTGGCGTTATTCCTTGTGTTAGTCCATTCTCATGCTGCTAATAAAAACATACCCTAGGGTAATGTATAAAGGAAAGAGGTTTAATAGACTCACAGTTCCACATGACTTGGCGGCCTTACAATCATGGCGGAAGACAAAGGAAGAGCAAAGGGACGTCTTACATGGTGGCGGAAAAAGAGAATGAGAGTCAAAGCAAAGGGAGAAACTCCTTATAAAACCATCAGATCTTGTGAAACTTATTCACTACCACAAGAACAGTATGGGGGAAACTGCCCTCACAATTCAGTTTTCTCCTACCAGGTCCCTCCCATAATACATGGGAATTATGGGAGCTACAATTCAAGATGAGATTTGGGTGGGGACACAGCCAAACCATATCATCTCTAATGTCCTTCCAGCCAGGCTTCCCCAGACCCAGAGCTCGAAGTGCCTGCTGTGACCAGTGAGGGCAGAAGACAATGACAGAGGGGCAAGGAGGTCAAAGGACCTATCACATCCATTCACTGCTTTCCCTCAGATTTCAATTTTCCCTTTTTTTTAAATTTGGACACAGAGTCTAATCAGATTTCACTCTGATAGCTTTGCCAAGAAGAAAAGAAAAAAGAAAAGAAAAGAATAGAGAAGGAAGGAAGGGAAGGGAGGGCAAACCTTGTCAACACTGGATGGGTTGGCTCAGACTTCCCTGCCTCCAACATCTGGCTGCTAATGGCTGTCCCCAACAGCCTAGGCCAGGGCTCTGCTTTGTTTGTGGTGTAAGACAGGAGAGCACCTGCTCATCTCTTAAACAGTGTCATTTTAAAATAGGCACCAGCCAGGCCGGGGGTACAGTGGCTCACATCTGTAATCCCAGCACTTTGGGAGGCTGAGGCGGGTGGATCACAAGGCCAGGAGTTCGATACCAGCCTGGCCAATATGGTGAAACTCCGTCTCTATTAAAAATACAAAAAAAATTAGCTGGGCATGGTGTCACGCACCTGTAGTCCCAGCTACTCAGGAGGCTGAGGCAGGAGAATTTCTTAAACTTGGGAGACAGAGGTTGCAGTGAACCGAGATCGGGCTGCTGCACTCCTGCCTGGGTGACAGAGCCAGATGCCATCTCAAAAAATAATAAAATAATAAAATAGGCACCAGCGACATCATTGGCTAAAGAACCCTGAGAAACAGAATCCCTGACTTTTGTTGTTTTTGTGTGTGTGTTTTTCTGGGGGTATTTTGTTACTCTGCACTCTTCAAATGAGGCTTGTGCAGCCCAAGAAGGCATGAATTCCTAGCCCATTTCCCTCCCGCGGGGCTTTTGTGGACTTGCCCCTTGGGTTGGCTTTATTGTTCTGGCCCAGGGATTGGGGCTGTAAAATGAAGAGACTGGATATTTAAAAAGAAAAACATGTGGCCAGAATGGAGGTGCCCTGAACGACTCAAGACTACCTGCGAACGTAGAGTCACGGTAGCCCTTGGGGTTGGCATTCTTTTTCTTCTAACATCAGCTCAGTGTCAAGGACACCCCCCACCCCAGAACAGAGCCATGTCTCTGATAAAGGTTTTAAAATGAATAAAGTTTTGAAAACAACAAAAAACAAACAAAACAAAACAAAGCATGTTAATCTAAAGAACAAGGTGGCCGGGCACAGTGGCTCACTCCTGTAATCCCAGCACTTTGGGAGGCCAAGGTGGGCAGATCACCTGAGGTCAGGAGTTCAACACCTGCCTAACCAACATGGAGAAACTCTGTCTCTACTAAAAATACAAACTTAACCAGGTGTGGTGGTGCATGCCTGTAATCCCAGCTACTGGGGAGGCTGAGGCAGGAGAATCGCTTGAACTCAGGAGGTGGAGGTTGTGGTGAGCCAAGATCGCACCATAGCACTCCAGCCTCAAAAAACACAAAAACAAACAAAAGAACAAGTTAAGGGTGACTTGCTTTGTAGTCTGGGGTTTCTCCTCCAGTCACTGGTGGTGTATCATCCTGAAGGTCTCCTCATCAGCTAATTGTCCCACTCATGTTCTCCCAGCGTGCCAGCTTTGCCTCCTGTACCCTCCCTCTTACTCTTCCTCCCTCCATGACAGTCCAAGGCCACACTTTACACTTGGAGCCACCCACTCTGAAGCATAATTATAGGAAAGCATTTGTATCTTTTTCTGTAACGATTTAATGGTCTGTCTTCCCAACCACACTGTAAAACCCTGGAAGGCATGGAATATTGTCAATTGTATCTGTTTCTCCTGCGCTTCTAGGCACCCTGGAATTGCTCAGTATGTCATAAGAGCCAGAGTGCTGGCCAGGGATGAGATTACCCTTTGCCTGTTGGACACTGCATCTCCAGGAACTCAACACCTGAAAGTGTGAGCTGGTTCCTTACAACGATCCAATGAGTCAGGAGGTGTAAACAGATCCTTTTTACAGTTAAGGAAACTGAAGCATAAAGAGAATGATGGCACACTTGCCCCAAAGAGAAGGTAAGCAGCAAAGCCAGAATTCAGACTTTGGTCTATCTTAAAAACCTGTGCTCTTAACAACTATGTTATTAAGCAACACTGAGGAAAAGCTGTAAGTTTAACGAGTGAGTTCTACTATGGTGTTTTCCCAATTTAGCTAACTGAAAAATTGAGGCAGCAAGGCACAGTAGCTCACGTCTGTAATCCTAGCACTTTGGAGGCCGAGGAGGGTGGATCATCTGAGGTCAGGAGTTCAAGATCAGCCTGACCAACATGGAGAAACCTCATCTCTACTAAAAATACAAACTTAGCCAGGCATGGTGGTGCGTGCCTATAATCCCAGCTATTTGAGAGGCTAAGACAGGAGAATCACTTGAACCCAGAAGGCGGAGGTTGTGGTGAGCTGAGATCGCTCCATAGCACTCCAGCCTGTCCAACAAGAGCGAAACTCCGTCTCAAAAAAAAACTGAGGCTGTCGGTGGTTAAGACAGCCTGCCCACATTGTTGGGGGCAGCCAGGACCTGCTGGAAATGTCTTGGGCGGTAGATCTCTGCGGGAGTGTGAACTGCCAAGGGCTGCCGGGTCTAGAAGAGAGGGCCTGGAAGGCACTGGAGTCTCGGGTGGACAGCTTTCTAGTAAGGGCTGACAAGTTGATGGTAGAAAGACCTGAGGCTCCTATGGGCGCCTCCGTCCTTTTCATAGGTTTGCCCTTGAACCCGCTGTAACTCAGTACCAGCCTCCATTTCAGGACTGTTTTCCTTTCTTTCTTCCCTTTTGCTCATCCTCGTGGAGAGCCCAGGTTATTTTTGGTGTTTTGCTTTTTCACTTTCCCTCTTGCACTGTGTGACTGTGGCAGAGTGTTCCGGGAACATCTAGTTAGAGATCACTTCGTGTGCTCCAAGGCCGGAGGACATGCTGTCCTGGGCAGGAGGCCACCAGGAACTGTTAATATAGCAGCAGCACTGGTCTCCCAGGGTTCAGGGGGCACTGGGTGGGCCTGGCCCAGGCCCTCAGGACTACCTCGGAGGCTCTGTAGACAGACCAGACACCAGGTGACATGGGGGCGGCAAAACCCTGAGCAGGGGCCCAGGCTGAGAAAGCTCTGGCTTTAGGCTCCACTTCTTCCCCAGCCAAATTCGGCCTTGGGCTTCTCCTTGGCCTTCAGAAGCAGCCGTCAAGGTTCGGATCAACTCTGGTGGCCTAGAACATCACATTCTGGTCCTCTTTGCAAGCGTCACTCTGCAGACCCACCAAGGGATGTTCAGGGTTCCATTCCCAATAGAGACACCTCTCCTCTATCGAGATTTCTAACCTGCTAGGCATTGTGCCAAGTACTTCCTGTATAAGGTTGCCAGATAAGATTCAGGATATCCATTCAATTTGATTTTTTTAGTGTAAGCATGTCCCCTGTCATATCATGTCCTGTGCAATATCTGGAACACACATCACTATGTCCAATCACTGATATTAATACTGCTTCTTTTTTTTTTTTTCTTACAAGAGATAATTTAGTCACAGATTCCAAGCAATAGAGCCAGGATTTGAACCCACAGTATTCTGGCTCCAGAGTCTGTGCCTCAACCACTGCTATGTGGCCTCAAGGGTAGTGATATGTCATGATTAAGCCTGAAGCCTCTGAAGTCAGCCTGCAGTAACTTAGCCTTTCTTTGTCTCAGTTTCCTCTTCTGTAATAGGGACAACAGTAGTGTCTGCCTTGAAGAGGTGAGGACTGAATGAGTTCATACAGGTCAAGGACTCAGAACCGTGCTTCTGACTCCTCATGCATGGGATGCAGAGAAATTAAGTTGGATCCACAGAGGTTTGGGTGGGAACCAGGATTAGCACCCAGGCATACTAGCTTCCTGGTCCAATAGTTACTGCCCTGTTAAATGCACTGTGAGCCAATGCTTTTGTGGGGGCAAATGAGAAGGTACATGCTGGGAAACAGGTTACATCTTTTCTGCCTCTTGTTTCCCTCTTGGGCATGGGCTGTGTGTTTGTGCATACAGAACTAAAATTTTAAATTTGAAATAACCATTAGGCACAGGCATAGCCAATCAGAAGGGACCCTGGCCATAGTGCTGAAGTGGGGTTCAGATAGCCTTTTCCTGGAAGCCAAGCATTAGGCCCTGTAATGACTGGATACTGAGGAGGTCTAGGAGACATGGGGCCTAGGAGGAGGGGCCAGGGCAGCAGGGAACAGGGAACCCTCAGGGAGCTCAGGGCAGCAGCTCTTTGTGAATCAGGACAGACACATTTCCTTTACCTTTTTTTTTTTTTAAGGCTAGGTGTGACTCTTGTCGTTCAAGTTGGAGTACAGTGGCGTGATCACGACTCACTGCAGTCTTGACTTCCTAGGTTCGAGTGATCCTTCCACCTCAGCCTCCCAATTACCTGGGACTACAGGCACACACCACCATGCCTGGCTAATTTTAAAAAATTTTTTGTAGAGATGGGGTTTCATCTCTACAAAACTGGTCTTAAACTCCTGGGCTCAAGCGATCCACCTGCCTTAGCTTCCCAAAAGGCTCAGATTACAGGTATAAGCCACCACATCTGTCAGGAGAGACACATTTCAATATCTTAACAGCCAACACAGCCGTAGCCATATGTGTCGGTGAACTTCAGACCCATGTTTCACGCTGTTCAGGAAATAGACTATCTCCATCCACTAGAGAAAGAAAGGTTAAGGGATAATGTGTTTGAACCATGCTTGGTCGTATCCCCTCTCCTGTGGAACGGTGTGGCAGTCATAACTGTCTGTAATTAAACAGTCAGGTAGGTAGGGGCCACTTCCTGTCAATCATAACAGGCCTTTGCTGTCAAATCTGATAAAAGGCTGGCCACGGTGGCTCAGGCCTGTAATTCCAGCACTTTGGGAGGCCGATGTGGGTGGATTGCTTGAGCTCAGGAGTTTGAGGCCATCCTGGGCAACATAGCAAGACCTTGTCTCTACTAAAAATAAATTTTTTTTTTTTAAATCAGCCAGCGTGGTAGCAGATGCCCATCATCCCAGCTACTTGGGAGGCTGAGGTGGGAGGATCACCTGAACCCAGGGGATCGAGGCTGCAGTGAGCTATGATTAAGCCACTGCACTCCAGCCTGGGTGACAAAGGGACACCCTGTCTCAAAAAAAAAAAAAAAAAAAAAATCTGATACCATATGGTTACCCCATGTTATTATGATTTCAACAAGAAAAATAATTGTAAAAGGTTTTTAGAAAGAGCCCTAGACTGGACATCAGGGGCTTAGATGCTAGTCCAATTTCCAGTTATGTTCTTGTGAGATGTTGAATAAGCCATTCTCTTTTCTTTTTTTTTCTTTTCTTTTCTTTTTCATTTTTTTGTTTTTTGTTCGTTTGTTTTGTTTTTGAGACAGAGTCTCATTGTCACCCAGGCTCAAGTGCAGTGGCACAATCTCAGCTCACTGCAACCTCTACCTTCCAGGTTCAAGCAATTCTCCTGCCTCAGCCTCCCGAGTAACTGGGACTACAGGTGTGTGCCACCACACCCAGCTGATTTTTTTTTTTTTTGTATTTTTAGTAGAGACGGAGTTTCACCATATTGGCCAAGCTGGTCTCAAACTCCTGACCTCATGATCCACCCACCTCAGCCTCACAAAGTGCTGAGATTATAGGCGTGAGCCACCATGGCTGGCTTTCTTTCTTTCTTTTTTTTTTTAAATGGAGTCTCTCTCTGTCACCCAGGCTGGAGTGCAGTGGTGTGATCTCAGCTCACTGCAGCCTCCACCTCCCAGGTTCAAGCAATTTTCCTGCCTTAGCCTTCCAAGTAGTTGGGATTACAGGCACTCACCACCATGCCCAGCTAATTTTTCTGTTTTTAGTAGAGACAGTTTTTCACCATGTTGGTCAGGCTGGTCTCAAACTCCTGACCACAAGTGATCTGCCCGCCTTGGCCTCCCAAAGGGCTAGGATTAAGGCCTGAGCCACCTTGCCCAGCCAAACAAGCCATTTTCTAATTTTGGTTTGTGAAAAGAAAGAACTGGGGAATGGATTAGCCACGACTCATTTGGTTGCAAATGATAGATAAATCAACTCAAACAGGCTTAAGCCCCAAACTGGATTCATCTGTTCACATAACTGAAAAGTTCAGAGATGATGTCAGTGTCAGGTATAGCTGGATCCAGGGGCTCAAAGAAAGTTTCTATAATTTGGCCTCTTTCTCATACTTTCATAGTAAGTTATGTCCACTTTATATGGTGACTCCAGTAGCTCAGCCCAACATTATCCTTATAGCTGGCAATTCATCAGAAATAGACCTTCTCTGGCCAGGCAGATGGCTCACACCTGTAATCCCAGCACTTTGGGAGGCTGAGGCAAGGTCAGGAGTTCAAGACCAGCCTGACCAACATGGTAAAAACCCGTCTCTACCAAATATTAAAAAAAATTAGTGTGGTGGCACATGCCTGTCATCCCAGCTACTTGGGAGGCTGAGGCAGGAAAATCACTTGGACCTGGGAGGCGGAGGTTGCAGTGAGCTGAGATGGTGCCACTGCACTCCAGCCTGGGTGACAGAGTGAGACTCCATCTCAAAAAAAGAAAAAAGAAAAGAAAAGAAAAAACTGAAATAGACCTTCTCTATTCAATAGGTCTATACAAAAAAACTATCTTTGGACTGATGGGAGTCATGTGTCCATCCTAAATTAATTACTAAGGCTGGAGGGATAGAGTATGCCCATTGTTCAGGTCTGAGTTATATGTCCACCCTTTGGAGCCAGGAGCAGGTTAGCCCCATCACAGGTCTGAGAGTACAAGGGCATTGGTTTCCCAAAGATGAATCTGGGTGATATGAGGCAAGGAAGAAAGAAAGGAGGCTGATGCTGGGAAGCCACGGCAGGTATCTACTGCAGCTGGCTCTCAGGTGGCTCCTAGTTCTACAATTCTATGATTTTGGAGAATAACATTCTCCACTTTCTGTCCTTTGGTAGCTTACAAAGAGGATAACATGGGGTAGAAGATAGTCTTCTCTTTCTGCTTTACATTTTTTTGTTGTTTTTTAAATGTATTTATTTTTTACATTTAACCAGCCTATGTGGCCCAGGCTGGTCTTGAATTCCTGGACTCAATCTTCCCGCCTCAGCCTCTCAAAATGCTGGGATTACAGATGTGAGCCACCACGCCCAGCCTACTGTTTCTTATTTTTCCGCTGTCACATGCCCCCTTGGGAAGAGAGCAAAACAAAGCATTGACCTTGTAGAAAGTCAAAAGGCCACTCTTCAGTAGCATGGATGGAAGACATTCTGCATCTTCCTTCCCAAACACTGTGGGTCTCCAGGCAAAGAATTAATCATTATAAATGTTGGGGGATGTGCAGAGCAGCGGCATCTATTGCCATCTGAGCTGCCACATTGTCACTCATAGAGCCACAACATTCGCTCTTCTCCCTTTCCAGAAGCATTTACCCTAAAGATTCCTCTGGTCCTTAAATCAAGCTCCAGACTGATTTGTATGCTGTAATAGTGATCCACACCATCTGGTTACAAACAGGTCCCAATGCCAAATGGTGAACTTGTCTGGGAAAGTGCAGTTTTGTGAGCAACAGCCGAGGGAAAAATGTGAATAAAGGACAGTTTGCTGAATGGAGGTTAAATACTTTCATACGTCTCAGATAACCCAAAGACTTCCCTGAATTCTCATTAAAAGAAAGTTATTCATAATCTGATGTTTCAACCTCATTAAATGCTGCACTTTGAAAAGCCAGAAAAGGACTGAGTTGAAAATTGGCACCTGGTTCAGGTCACTGAGCTGTAATTCTGTCTTTGCTTTGCCTGGCTCAGCAGAGTGACAGGAAATTGAGTAGGGGTTGAGATTTCCTAGAGCCTCGGAGAAGCCTTTTCCTCTCCCAGCCCCAATCCACAAAGCCGATTCTAGTTCCTTCCTCTGTAACTCTCCACTGCTGCCTAGGCCCATTCCTTTCCCCCAGTGCCTTTGGGGGACAGGCCGCCATGTTGGTTCTTGAATCCTGGCTAAAAGATTGAAAAGTCTGGAAGCAGTCAGCTCCTTCTTTTGAGGCCATTAGCTTCCTTCCTTTCTGGTCCTGCCTCACTTTCTCCTCTCCCTTCTATACTTCTACTGTCATTCTCTTCTCTATGTCTATTTTCTTCCCTTTTTTAGTAGCAGTACTGAAAATTCTAATAAGAAAACTTAGAAACGATTTTTTTTTTTGAGAAGGAGTTTCACTCATTGCCCAGGCTAGAGTACAATAGTGTGATCTTGACTCACCGCAACCTTTGCCTCCTGGGTTCAAGTGAGTCTCCTGCCTCAGTGTCCCTAGTAGCTGGTATTACAGGCATGCACACCAGGCCTGGCTAATTTTTTTATAGTTTTAGTAGAGATGGGGTTTCTCCATATTGGTCAGGCTGGTCTCGAATTCCTGACCTCAGGTGATCCGCCCACCTCGGCCTCCCAAAGTGCTGGGACTACAGGCAATTTAGAAGCAATTTTTTAAAGTAGTAATGTAATAGACAAAAGATCATTGAATTGTATGATTTTAATGGGTGAATTGTGTGATTACATAAATTATATCTTAATAATTTTGTTTTTTAATAAAAGAAGCAAATGTGGGAACTACAAGTGAGTTGTATAGTAAATTGAAGAGGTATTTACCTAGCAGTTTTAATTCATAAGACTAAGGAATTGGCCGGGCGCAGTGGCTCACGCCTATAATCTCAGCACTTTGGGAGGCCGAGGTGGGTGGATCACTAGGTGAAGAGATCGAGACCATCCTGGTAAACAAGGTTTCACCTTCTTGACACCATCTCTACTAAAAATACAAAAATTAGCTGGGCATGGTGGCACACGCCTGTAGTCCCAGCTACTCGGGAGGGTGAGGCAGGAGAATTGCCTGAACCCAGGAGGCGGAGGTTGCGGTGAGCCGAGATCTCGCCATTGCACTCCAGCCTGGGTAACAAGAGCAAAACTCCATCTCAAAAAAAAAAAAAAAAAAAAAAAAAAAAGACGAATCACTTTACTACCCACATTCAAAAACAGGCTGAGTTGATGGAGATTCAGCAGTAATTTTCATGACTTGGAGTCACAGCTGTTCTGTTTCCTCCCTTCCAAAGGCCAAAATGGCAGATGAGTTTGAGGTTATGGCCAAACTGGATATTCTGTGTAGAGTGTATTTATGTGTGTGGGAGTCCTTCCATCACTGCATCAAGTTTCTTCTCCTAAGCATTGCAGTGTTTGTAGTCTCAGAGGTTAAATCCGAGTAACAATGGCTTCCTTTTCTCAGAATGACTTGGTTAAAAGGTGTATGAGTCATATTTGTCAGGGACAATTTGCTTTTATCTGACTTTTTTCCTCATGGCGTCACTTCCTCCTCCTTTCCTTTTCTCAGAGGTAGCAATGGGATTTGGCAACACGAACACAGCAATTTACAGGGAAGTCACATGTGGTCTCCTGTTTGGCTCCGGTGGCCATGCTCAGAGTTACCCTAGGTTACCCTAGGCCTTCACACACCACCTGCCCCAACTCACAGACTCTCAGCTCTGCATAGGAAATTCGCCACTTTATGGCTTCGCATAAAAGTGCCATTCTGAATAAACGCGAAAGCAATCAAATGCTCTTGAGTTGTTGGTCTTAAATATCAGTCATGCTTCATCGCAGGCATGCAGGACCTGTTCCTTGTATGATATCGTCATATAAAGAGTAAGGGCCTTAGGGGCATCTTAATGAGGTGTTAATGATGAAAAAATGCTCTGGTTTTTGGGGGGGCCTGTAGTCTTCACTCTAATGTTCAAAATGGGTTTAATCCGACATTAAACTCCTTGTTATGCAGTATTAAGGAAGGGGGGGAGGGAAATGAAGATGGTACTAGGTAGGGTGTGTGTGTGTGTGTGTGTGTGTGTGTGTGTGCACGTGTGTGGGTGTGTGGGTGTGTGGGTGTGTGTGAAGGCACACACTGTGCTTGGAATTTTTTTTTTTTCTAGACAGGATCTTGCTCTGTTGCCCGGGCTAGAGTGAAATGGCGTAATCTTGGCTCACTGCCACCTCTGCCTCCTAGGCTCAAATAATCCTCCTGCCTCAGTCTCCCCAGTACCTGGGACTACAGGCACGCATTGCCACACATGGCTAATTTTTTGCATTTTTGATAGAGATGGGTTTTGCCGTGTTGCCCAGGCTGGTCTTGAACTCCTGGGCTAAAGTGATCCACCCACCTCAGCCTCCCAAAGTGTTAGGCTTACAGGCGGGAGCCACCTTGCTGGGCTGGAATTTTCTTCATCTGCCTTTTATTGCCCTTGAACACCTGCCCATAATATCATGAGGCTCTTCTTTTTACACAGACTACCCAGGTCCTAGGGCAATAACTCCGAGGAGCTTCCGTCTCTAATATCCAGACCTTTTTATGTTCCCTTCCTCTGTATTTATGCCACCGTCTCTGCCACATTGCACTCTTACTGTTTTCGCTTTGTTTCCTAAGGTGACTTTTGTTACTCTTGAAGACCTGCCATTGTTTCAAAACCTTTTCTCTTTACATGAAGCACTGTGGAGCAATCGGGTGAGGGAGCTTCCGACTTCGCCATACAGATGGTCTTTATTCTCCCTTCCTTCCTCCTTCTTTCTTTTCAGACACTTGGAATAACCAGATAGTTGAGAAAATTCTTTGAAATGGAAAGTCACAAACTCTGTCTTTTGCTGAATGATTTAACCCCTTTGGGGGAAAAAGATTTGTATAAAACCAAGGCGGCATCGTTATGACTATTGAAGAACAATAGATGAGTTAAATAATTCATTCATTTGTAACCTAACTATTCCCCTGGGGTCATGACAAGTTTCCTGTATATTTATGCACAAAGTTATGTTTGCCCTGAATCTTCACACATTTGACTAAAAGGATTCAAATTTTGTGTGTGATTCTCCTATTCTAAGAATTCCAAAATGCTCTCAGTCATATCCTCATTTTTGCTCCCTTGCCAGTTAATTCAGACCACAATCAATCATCCATCCATCCTTTCATCTATCCGTTCATCTGTCCATCTATCTGTCTACTCGTCTGTTTATTCAACACATATTTATTGAGCATTTAAACGAGGCAGGTACTCAACTAGATGACTAGTGAGGGATTTGGTGGTGAGTGAATATCTGCCCTCTGGGAGAATAGACTCTTATGAGGGAAATAGACAAAGAAGTAGACAAACAGTTACAATACATGTAAGGTCCAGTACAGAGTGGACTGGGCACACAGAGAGAAGGGACAGCTGGCCAGAGTTAGGGACTCAGAAAAAGTGCCCCTAAAGAAATGCTATCTGAGACCCAAGGGAAAAGAAAAACCAAGAAGGAGGCCGGGCACAGTGACTCATGCCTGTAATCCCAGCACTTTGGGAGGCTGAGGTGGCAGATCACTTGAGGTCCGGAGTTCGAGACCACCCTGGCCAGCATGGTGAAACCCTGTCTCTACTAAAAATACAAAAATTAGCCGGACATAGTGGTGCACATCTATAATCCCAGCTACTTGGTAGGCTGAGGCACAAGAATCACTTAAACCTAGGGGGCAAAGGTTGTGGTGAGCCAATATCATGCCACTGAACTCCAGCCTGGGCTACAAAGCAAGACCGTGTCTGAAAAACAGGGGAGGGGAGGAGAGGAGTTTTTTTCAGAAAAATATCCAATGGCATATCTACTACTCTTCTAAGCAAAGTAATTCATCTTGCTAATTCCTAAGCCTCTCACATAATGATGGATTTTCATGTAGAAAGAGCAGAGATTCGAATTTAGTGGCTCAGGACAATTTTGCTTAAATTTTTCTGGGCCTCAGTTGCCTCATTTGTAATATGTGCAAGATAATAATTCCTAACCTACAGGGTTGTTAGAGGAATTAGATGTGTTACAGGCAAAGCCCCCAGCACATGAGAGGCCTTCACAAATGGTAGATCTTATTACCATGAAAAGCAAAAAAATATATCAGTGATTCCTAAGGGTAAGGGTGGGGGAGGGGGAGCGGGGTGGAGACTCCCAGGAAGCTTTTATTTAAAAAAAAAAAAGTAAGGACAAATAAACAAACACACCCAGGCTCCATCCCAGGAGGTTCTGAGTCACTAGGTCTGGGGTGGGTCTCTAGCATCTGAGCTCCATAGCTGATTCTGATCTTAGCCATGCTAGGGAAGTGCCGCTGTACCCTGCAAAAACAGGGATCTATTTTCATTCATAGAGCTGCCATTTTAAGTGCATTAAAACCACAACTAAGAGCACAGTAACCATGATTTAAAGTAACTATTAAACAGAGTTGTAAGGGCGTGCTGATGTTCAGTAACCACCCTCCCTGGGTAATTGAGAAGGGACTTACGAATCAGTGAAAGTGAACTGCAGAATTTCTCAGGGTCTTAGAAATGAGGCCTGTAAAAATGTCTGGCTGGAGTCAGAGTGGAATTTAGCTGTCATATTTCTCTTGACTGACCACTGTAACCCTTTGGTAATTGATCTAGTAAATTAGTAACTCATATCACACAGCAGCTTAAGCTTTCTAGAGTTCATGATTGCTTGCTGAAAACAGACATCTGGCCACAGAATTTCCAGCACAACTAGTAAAGAAGAATTCAGACAGCCATTTGCTTGTGAAAAGTCTGAATATTCCAACCCACGGTCTGAAATTTCAGTTGTTCAGGGTGAAATTCTTGAGTAAGTTTGTAAATGTTCCCCAAATGCAGAGTATTCAGGCTGTTTGTCTCTTTTTCACTCGCTCACTGTAAGACAACACAATACAACACAGTTGAAGCCTGGATTTGCCTAGAGCTTCAGGACAGTCACTACCTACGAATTGCTGAAAAAAAATCTCAGGAATAAGCAAGCTTTGGTCTTCAGAGATGGTTGCTTTAGAGATAGGATAAGAAGAAACTAAATATTCCTTTTTTTTTTTTTTTTTTGAGATGGAGTCTCTGTCGCCTAGGCTGGAGTGCAGTGGCGTGATCTCGGCTCACAGCAACCTCCACCTCCCAGATTTAAGTGATTATCCTGCCTCAGGCTCCTAAGTAGCACCTGGGACTACAAGTGCGTGCCACCACGCCTGACTAATTTTTTGTATTTTTAGTAGAGATGGGGTTTCACCATATTAGCCAGGATGGTCTCGATCTCCTGACCTTGTGATCTGCCTACCTCAATCTCCCAAAGTGCTGGGATTACAGATGTGAGCCACTGTGCCTGGCCCATAACTAAATATTCTTGATTTGTCCTGAATCATGTCAGCAAAGGAAAAGCCTGGTATACAACTCTTTCCAAATATTATCCAAGGAGCTTTCCTGAGAATCACCAGCCAGAGCTTATTAAACCCGCAGGTTCCTCGCCACTCTCCCAGCCTCTCTGAATTTCTGGGAGTGAGGGCCAAAGGCTTCAAGGTCATTTGTATAGTCACGACCATCTTGTGAGAAGGTAAAAATGAGGCTGGGCACCATGGCTTATGCCTGTAATTCCAGCACTTTGGGAGGCTGAGGCAGGAGAATTACTTGAGCCCAGGAGTTCAAAAGCAAAGCACCGTCTCTGCAAAAAGAAAAAATAAGAAGAAAATTAGCCAGGCATGGTGGTGCATGCCTGGGGTCCCAGCTAATTGGGAGGCTGTGGTGGGAGGATCCCTTGAGCCCAGGATTTGAAGGCTACAGTGAGCCATGATCATGCCACTGGACTCCCAGCCTGGGCAACAGTGAGACACTGTCTCCAAAAAAAAAAAAAAAAAAAGAGCAAATAAGTAAAAAGAAGGTGAATATGTATTTTTAGTACACTCTTATTTTACCGCAATGGAATTCTTATGTTGGCATTTAAACTTTTTTTTAAAAAAAAGAGTGAGTTAAGAGCCTGAGACTTGGAGTCAACCATTTCTGCTCCCTGTTCCTTTGCTACTTTTTTTTGTTTTGTTTTGTTTTAGATGGGGTCTCACTCTGTTGCCCAGGCTGGACTACAGTGAATGACATCATCATAGCTCACTGTAGCCTCAAACTCCTGGGCTCAAGTGATTCTTCTGCCTCAGCGTCCCAAGTAGCAGGGACTACAGGTTCACACCCACACCCAGATAATTTTATTATTTTTTGTAGAGAGGGGTGTCTGTTGTCCAGGCTGGTCTCGAACACTTGGGCTCATGTGATCCTTTCACCTTGGCCTCCCAAAGTACTGGGATTTAGCCTTGGCCTCCCACAGTACTTGAGCCCCCATGCCTGGTACCCCCCTACCTGTTTTGAACCTTAGTTGCCTTCTTCATAAATGGCACTAATAAGGAGAGTTATCCTTCCCCCCACATTTCCTTAAAGACAAAATGAAAAAAATGGATATGAAATTACTCTGTAAACTAAAAATACACAGTTCTATCATTATAGTCATTTTATATATGAAGAATCTACACTTAAGGATTCCCAGCTGACATCATTCCTGGAAAAATGTTAACCAGCCTCCTAATTTGGCTGTTTTTATTTTTATTCAAAGAGAGGAGGGTGTTTCCATACTCAATGAACCATCTAGCCCTAAGCATAAATAAGACAGTTCAGATGTTGCAAAGCAGCAGACAGGGGTCATTAAGTCCTTAACATATCAATCCAGAATTGCATAATACACATCTAGATCGGCTACCAAGGAACAGGGAAGCTTAATGTGTTCCCCAAGGCGCATTATGTTATTCAACATCTAGGAAACTGCTTAAGCCAGAACTTTCTCCAATGAAAGCAAAGTCTACTATCTTTGATAGCTTGCCTGCAGAGATTTTTTTTGTTTTTGCCTGTTTCATGAAAAAAAAGCAAAACAAAACAAAACCCTGGCTGTAGAACAAGCCAGCTTGATGGATTTTGTGACAGTCCTTTGCTAATGTTCTAATCTCTCAGGCCCCAGACATCAGTCCTCAAAAAAGATGGAAAGACTTTGTCCTAAATGTAGTTGATACGTAAGAACCTCCCATTGTCCGCCTTACCTTACCCATCTGAGCTTCAGTCTAAGAAAGGTTGTCTCATTCACAAGATGCATTCATTGGCATTTTCAATTGACAAAGATTGAGTACTGCATTAAGTAGTCCTGTATACAGCTGTTGATAATCACCTGAGATCTCTTCAGTACCATTTATCTGGCATAATCCGATAGGTTCCCATCCAATTATTTGCTTTGAATAGATCTGTTTCCCAGGCCTAGGGAAAATAGCCATTGATGATAGAACTCTTACAAGCCCCTACCTAGCCTCAGTAACAAACAAGGAAAGGCTGGTGAAGAAGAGAGAGAACAGGAAGAGAGAAGTAGGATCTGTGGCTTAGCCTCTATGGGAGATGGAATGGATGGATGAGCCCTTACATTCATTCTGTTCATCCACTCATTCATTCATTCATTCATTTCATTCATCTGCTCAACAATATTTACTGCATGCCACTCTGTGTCAGGCAATGTCATAGGCACAGGGGCTCTGTGCCCTCCTCAGATGAAAGTTGCTTAGCACATTGCCTGAGTTTGTAGCCATAGTATTTACAAGTTGGAGAAGTTTTCCTCCTGCTTTGTTTGGGAGAACAAAGAATCATAAGCAATACTGGGCTAAAGCAAAGGGGAGAAAATCCAGTTCCACCTGGCTCCTCCTTGAATGGGCTCCCACCCCTTTCTGGGGCAGGTAGGGCAGTCAGAGCCCCTAATTACTGGCTTGGAAAGAAAAATCCTGAAGTCATTTGATCCAGCTCTAAGAGGTGCATTCTACCAGGAACTAAAAGGCACCTTCCAGGGAGTTAACCGTCAATCACAAGTACAAAATGCAAGACTTTTGAGGCACTAAGGGGATGCATTATACAAACCTGAAAAAGAAAAGAAAGATGATGATGATCATGATGAAATGACGATGTGATAGTGATGATGACAATGATGATGATAAATAGCTCCCATTTATTGAGCTTTTACGAGGTGTCACGTACTGTGCTATCTGCTTTATGTATTATTTCATTGCATCTTCACAAACATGTGAGATAGATACAGTGATTATCTTTATTTTACAGATAAGAAAACTCAGTGTAAAAAAAAGTTAGAAATTTTGTTTGAAGACACACAGCTAGTAGATGTCAGAGTTGGGCCAGTGTATGTTTATCTTCTTTCTCTGTTCCTTTGGTCCTGTTTGGGATTATAAAATAATATGGGCTCACTTCTATGTAAAAAGTCCCATGCAGCTCATATTCTATTTTGCGTGTTTGTCCAATGATCTGGGAGTTGTTTGCATGGCATAGATGGCCCCTCTGATCTGATTAGACTTTCTTGATCTTGGAAGTCCTCTGTTTTCATTTATGGTCTAGAAAGGTGGGGAGGGGCACAAGAGAAATGTCAGTGTGAGATTACCTTTGAGTCTTGAGGCCATCCAAGAACCAGCTACGTCTTTAGCTCTGAAGACCTGAGGACTGAAGATCCCAAAGAAGTAAGCAACATGGGGGAAAGAACAGATGATAACAAAAGAGGAGACACGGGAAACACAGCAGAGCCAAGGAGAGAGTGGAAATGGTCCTGAGTACCAGCACCACCCTTTTTGACATTCCTCAGTGGCGATCAAGCTTTGCTCTTTTAGAGGGGGAGGATCAGCTCTGTGGGTGGATCAGGCTGGGACAGAAGTGAGTAATGCCTCCATATGTTAAAACAAAGCAAAACAAAAATGATGATGACTGATGAGGTTTTAGGGAGTTTCAGGACATGGTACACTCTGGAATGAATGTCTTACTTTCTTTGAAAGGACAGTGTCCACCTGGATGTTTGCACATGGGTGTCTGTTCACAAATCTAACATAAGCTTTCCATGGTCCATCTTGTTTGAGGTGGAACGCAGTGTTTGCATCCTCAGTACCTGTTCAAGTATCTGGAACTGAGCATACACACCATAGATGTGTGCAGTTGGGAGGGGCACAGTGGCTCACATCTACAATCACAGCAGTTTGGGAGGCCAAAGCAGATGGATCACGAGGTCAGGAGTTCAAGACCAGCCTGGTCAAGATGGTGAAACCTCATCTCTACTAAAAATACAAAAATTAGCCAGGCATGGTGGTGGGTACCTATAATCCCAGCTACACGGGAGGCTGAGGCAGAAAATTGCTTGAACCTGGGAGGCAGATGTTGCAGTAAGCTGAGATTGTGCCATTGCACTCCAGCCTGGGCAACTGGACTTGCCCAGAGTGAGACTCCAGAGTGAGACTTCATCTCAAAAAAGCAAACAAAAAGATGTGTGCAGTTTATTTTATTTTGAGAGAGGATCTCGCTCTGTCACCGAAGCTGGAATGAAGTGGTGCAATCATGGCTCACTGCAGTCTTGACCTCCCAGGCTCAAGAAATCCTCCCACCTCAGCCTCTTAAGTAGTTAGGACTTCGGGCATAAACACAGCTAATATTTTTAAATTATTATTATTGTTTGCAGAGACAGGTCTCACTATGCTCCCCAGGCTGGTCTTGAACTCCTGGGCTCAAGTGATCCTCCCGCCTTGGCCTATCTCAAATTGCTGGGATAACAGGCAGGAGCCACTGCATCTGGCCATGTGTGTGGTTTAAATGAAGAACATAGCACTTCTCTTTGGCAGAGACTGAGCTGAGGAGATAAGTAGCCCACCCAGGTGAATACAGGAGGACCCGCAGGGCAGATGGCAATGGCCAGGCCACTGATTAGGCAGTTAGAGAAGGACTAAGTGGGTGGTGTCAGCTGCAAAGTCCAATAGTATAGAAAAAAGTGTCATGCGGAGACCATACATGTAGAGAATGAAGCCAGGCTATGGGCCTGAATTCAAAGCAGAGAGCAGGCCAGGGATGGTCCCTGGGTGTCAAGGAAAGGCCCAGCCATTACAGTGTAGTGGGAAAAGTCTAGGCTGTGGAGTTAGGCAAACGGAGGTTGAGTCTTGCCTCTGCTTACTGGCCTCTCTGAGCTTTAGTTTAGTCTTTCCTATCTGCAAAGTAGGGATTATAAAACCTACTAATTCTGGTTATGTATTGCTTTGTAACTATGTATCTCAAAATCGAATGACTTAAAACAACAGCCATTGTTTTATTTTGTTTTGTTTTTGAGATAGGGTATTGGTTTGTTGCTCAGGCTGGTCTCAGACTCCTGGGCACAAAGCCATTTTTTTTTTTTTTTTCAGATGGAGTCTTGCTCTGTAACCCAGGCTGGAGTGCAGTGGCACGATCTCAGCTCACTACAACCACCACCTCTTAGATTCAAGCAATTCTCCTGCCTCAGCCTCCCAAGTAGCTGGGATTACAGGCTAATTGGTTTTGTATTTTTAGTAGAGACGGAGTTTCACCATGTTGGCCAGGCTGGTTTCAAACTCCTCACCTCAAGTGATCCCCCCACCTCGGCCTCTCAAAGTGCTGGGATTACAGGCATCAGCCACCACAGCCGGCTCAAAGCCATTATTTTTATAGCTCACAATTCTAGGCAGGGCTTGTGTGGGAGATTCTTCTGTTCCATATGGCATCAATTGATGTCACTTAGTGGTGTTAGGTGGGCTGGGAGGGTGCTCTGGAAGGTTCAAGAGAGCATCACTCACAAGTCTGGAGCCTTAGTAGTGATGACTGGCAAGCTGGACTCAGCTGGTACTGTCAATCAACACACTACACTATGACTACCTGGCATGATGGTATTAAGGTAGCCGAACTTCTTAAATGACTCCAGAGAGCAGAAAGCAGTACAGCTTTCTTTTGAGGTGGAGCACGGTGGCTCACGCCTATAATCCCAGCACTTTAGGAGGCCAAGGTGGGTGGATCATGAGGTCAAGAGATCAAGACCATCCAGGTCAACAAGGTGAAACCCCGTCTCTACTAAAAATAGAAAAATTAGCTGGGCATGGTGATGCGTGCCTGTAATCCCAGCTACTCGGGGGGCTGAGACAGGAGAATTGCTTGAAACCAGGAGGCGGAGGTTGTGGTGAGCCAAGATCACACCATTGCACTTCAGCCTGGGTAACAAGAGCTAAACTCCGTCTCAAAAAAAAAAAAAGATAGATGGAGCTCGCTGTATCACCCAGGTTGGAGTACAATGGCACAATCTTGGCTCACTGCAACCTCCGCCTCCCAGGTTCAAGTGATTCTCCTGCCTCAGCCTCCCAAGTAGCTGGGATTACAGGCACCCAGCACAATGCCCAGCTAATTTTTGTATTTTTTAGTAGAGATCGAGTTTCACCATGTTGACCAGGCTAGTCTCAAACTCCCAACCTCAAGTGATCCACCTGCCTCAGCCTCCCAAAAGTTCTGGGATTACAGCTGTGAGCCACACACCCAGTCAGGCACAGCTTTTTATGAGTGAGCCTCTCACTGTACTCTGTTGGTAGATAATATATACAGGACCATCCAGATCCAAACAGAAGGGTTATAGGCTTTCCCTCTTGATGGAAAAAGCATTAAAGAATTTGCAGCCATGCCAGGTGTGGTGGCTCACATCTTGGGAGGCCGAGACGGGTGGATCACGAGGTCAAGAGATCGAGACCATCCTGGCCAACATGGTGAAACCTGTCTACTAAAATACAAAAATTAGCTGGGCATGGAGGCACATGCCTGTAGTCCCAGGTACTTCAGAGACTGAGACAGGAGAATTGCTTGAATCCAGGAGGCAGAGGTTGCAATGAGCCGAGATCACTCCACTGCATTCCAGCCTGGGCGACAGAGCAAGACTTCATCTCAAAAAAAGGAAAAAAAGGAAATGAAAAGAATTTGCAGCCATGTTTTAAGATTGCTACACTATATTGTGGTGAAGATTGGATAGAGAGCATTTAACACAATGTCTGGCATGCAGTAGGTGCTTATAATGTTAGCATCTTTTCCTCATCTTGTACTCTCAAGTAAAAGAATAAACGAAGTTTATGGTCTGGGATTTCACATCAGGAGGGCCTGTACCAGTTAGGAAGTCTTAATCATAAGTAATAGAAAATATTCCTAAGATGGCTTAAACAATAATATGATATATTATCTCATATGACAAGAAGACTGGAGTCAGGGCTGAATGGTGGCTCATACACCATGTAATCCCAGCACTTTGGGAGGCTGGAGTGGGAGGATAGCTTGAGCCTGAGAAATCGAGGCTGCAGTGAGCTATGATTATGCCACTGCACTCTAGCAAGAGCAACAGAGCAAGAGCTTGTCTGAAAAAAAAAAGAAAAAGAAAGGAAAAGAAAAGAAGATTGGAGTTAGAGTCATTCCACAGTTGGTAATTTGGCTGCCCAATCATATCTTCAAGGAATCAGGTTATTTCCCTCTTTTCATTTTGTTATCCTCAGTCTGTTTGTTCATCCTCTTAGGTGAGATTCCCACCTAGGTCTTAGCTGGCCGCTGCAGTTCTGAGAGCTGCACAAACATGGTAACATCCCTTAAGCAATCCGTGTGAATTCCAGGGTGGGGCTTTGGTATTCCTTTCCATAAGCAATGAAAATGTTCTGAAAGGCTCCCCAGCAGATCTCCCCTCATAACACATGGGTCCACATCCAAACCATTCATTTGGCAAGAAGAATGAGACCATCATGACTGGCTTAGATCTATCTAGATTTCAATCCTAGGGCCAAGGAGGAGTCAACCTTCCTGAAAGGTTTTGATTACTTGGGGAAGGGGAACAACATCAGGATTCTATTACAGTGAAGATAGGAGAGAATGACCATTGAGTAGACAGCCCACAGTGCCTCCCACCCTCCCCGCCACTGCGTATTCATCACACCCCTTGTCCTGGACACAACTTCACCATGGGCGGGAGTGCTGGTCAGGGTCCAGAGCTTGGACATGGTCTTGGTGGGCATTAGGAGTCATTGTCTTGAAGATCAGTGATAGAGAACAGAGAATGAGGGAAAGAAGGTGCAAAGATAAGAGTAGAAATCTAAATCCAAAGTGTCTGGGACACTGGCTCAAAGCCAAGCCACCAGAATGAGGGCTTGAAAAGGCAAAGGTACAGCCATTTTGGAAACAGTATGGAAATAACTCAAAAAAACTAAAAAATCACTGCTGAGTGTGGTAGCTCAAGCCTGTAATTCCAGCACTTTGGGAGGCCAAGGCATACAGATCACCTTAGGTCAGGAGTTCAAGACCAGCCTGGCCAACATGGTGAAAGCCCGTCTCTACTAAAAACACAAACAAATTAGCTGGGTGTGGTGGTGCATGCCTGTAATCCCAACTACTTGGGAGGCTGAGGCAGAAGAATCGCTTGAACCTGGGAGGAGGAGGTTGCAGTGAGCTGAGATTGTGCCACTGTACTCCAGCCTGGGCAACAGAGTAAGACTATGTCTCAAAAAAAAAAAACCCACTAAAAATCAAACTACCATATGACCCAGCAATCCCACTTTGGGGTGTATACCCAAAGGAATTAAAATCAGTATGTTGAAGTGCTATCTGCCCTGCCATGTCAATCAAACGTGGTATATAAATACAACAAAATGCTATTCAGCCTTAAAAAAAGCAAAAACTGGAAATTCTGTCATTTGTAGAAACAGAGTTGAACCTACAGGACACTTTGTTAAATGAAATAAGCCAGGCACAGAATGATAAATACCATTATAGATCTTAATTACAATGCAGAATCTGAAAAAGCCAAACTCACAGAAAAAGAGAGCAGAATGCTGGTTACTGGAGGCTGTGGTGGGGTGAGGGGAGAAAGGAAAGATGCTAGTCAAGAGGTACAAAGCTTCAGTTAAGCAGGAGGAATAAGATCTGCTGTTCTATGTACTGCACTGTGACCACAGCAGATAACAATGTATTGTAGGCCAGGCGAAGTGGTTCAGACCTATGATCCCAGCACTTTGGGAGGCTGACTCAGGCGGGTCACTAGTTCTAGACCAGCCCAGCCAACATGGGGAAAACCTATCTGTACTGAAAATACAGAAAAAAAAAAAAAATTAGCCAGACATGTTGGTACATGCCTATAGTCCCAGCTACTCAGAAGGCTGAGGCAGGAGAATCACTTGAACCCAGGAGGCTGCAGTGAGCTGAGATTGCACCACTGCACTCTCCAGCCTGGATGACAGAGTGAGACTCCATCTCAAAAAAAAAAAAAAATTTTTTTTTTTTCAAAATAGCTAACAGAGAGGACTTTAAATGTTCTCACAACAAAGAAATGATAAATATTTGAGATGATAGGTATGCTAACCAGCTTGACTTGCTTATTCCACAATGTATACGTGTATCAAAACATCACATTGTACTTCATATACGTGTGTATGTGTGTGTGTATCTATATCAATTAAAAATAAAACTTAAAAAAAAAGGGGAAACGGACCAGATTCTAGGCTGATCTTTACTTTTAGCCATGTTTTAGCTATTCTGGGGGCTAGGACAGAACTGAAATTAGTATGTAGGTAGAGTTGAGCCTATAAGTAGGAGAAATTATCTCCTCCTTGAGATAAGAGAAATGTTGAAGAATGAGGAAGCCTGGCCAGGTGCGGTGGCTCATGCCTGTAGTGCCAGCACTTTGGGAGTCTGAGGCAGATTACTTGAGAATCACCTGAGGCCAGGAATTTGAGACCAGTCTGGGCGACACGGTGAGACCCCCATCTCTACAAAAAAATTTTAAAAATTAGCTGGAGGGTGGTGGCGCACACCTGTAGTCCTAGCTAGTCAGAAGGCTCAGAAGGCTTCAGGAAGAGGATCACTCACACTCAGGAGTTCAAGGCTGCAGTGACCTATGATTGTGCCACTGCACTCCAGCCTGGGTAATGAAGCAAGAACCTATCTCTGAAAAATGAAAAATAATTTTTTAAAAATCAGGGCTGAGCGTGGTGACTCATGCCTGTAATCTCAGCACTTTGGGAGACCGAGGCAGGTAGATAACCTGAGGTCAGGAGTTTGAGACCAGCCTGGCCAATATAGCAAAACGCTGTCTCTACTAAAAATGCAAAAATTGGTCAGGCCTATATTCCCAGCTACTTGGGAGGCTAAGACAAGAGAATCTCTTTAACCTGGGAGGCAGAGGTTGCAGTGAGCCAAGATCAGGCCACTGTACTACAGCCTGGGTGACAGAGCAAGACTTCATCTCAAAAAAAACAAAAAACAAAAAAATTAACTCTGGGGCAAGCAGATAGATCCCTTGAGCCTAGGAGTTTCAAACAAGCTGGGGCAACATGATGAAACCCTGTCTCTACAAAAATACAAAAAAAAAAAAAAAAAAAAAGAAAGAAAGATTAATAGAAAGGTTGAGCATGGTGGTTCTCACCTGTAACCCCACCACTTTGGGAGGCCGAGGTGGGTGGATCACTTGAGGTCAGGGGTTCGACACCACCCTGACCAACACAGTGAAACCCTGTCTCTACTAAAAAAATATGAAAATCAGCCAGGCATGGTGGCATGCACCTGTAATCCCAGTTACTCAAAAAGCGGAGGCAGGAGAATTGCTTGAACCCACGAGGTGGGGGTTGCAGTGAGCTGAGATCACAGGAATGCCCTCCAGTCTAGGAGACAGAGTGAGACGCCATTACCAAAAAAAAGGAAGAACGAAAAAAGAAAAATTAGCCAGGCACAATGGTGGATGCCTGTAGTCCTAGCTACTCAGCAGGCTGAGATGGGAAGATCTCTTGAGCCCAAGAAGCAGACGCTGCAGTGAGCCAAGATCACACCACTGTATTCCAGCCTGGCCAACAGAGCAAGACTCTGTGAAGAAAAAAAAAATCAGAAGCCTGACTTTTTTGGCCCCATTCTCTCCCTTGGAAATGGACCCTGAAATCTATGGACAGCAGCTTTCTGAGTCTTTTGGGAGACTCTTAACTGAAGTGGTAAAAGTTCAGGTTGGGCATGATGGTTCATGCATGTAATCCCAGCACTTTGGGAGGCCAAAGTGGGCAGGTCACCTGAGGTCAGGAGTTCGAGACGAGCCTGGCCAACATGGCAAAACCCTATCTCTACTAAAAATACAAAAATTAGCCAGGCGTGGTGGTGGGTGCCTGTAATCCCAGCTACTTGGGAGGCTGAGGCAGGAGAATCACTTGAACCTGGGAGGCAGAGGTTGCAGTGAGCCGAGATTTTGCCATTGCACTCCAGCCTGGGCGACAGGGAGGGTGAGATGCCATCTCAAGAAAAAAAAAAAAAAAAAAAAAAGTAACTTCTGGCCCCATTACCTGATCCCCCATTGCTCCTAGAATAAAGACCCAAATCTCTAACCCAGCCTCTGAGACTTTGTCTGGCCTAGCAGGGCCTCTAAGTATGATTGTGTAGGTGTGCCCTGGATAAGGACATTTGGCCGAGAGATGAGTGAGGGCTGAAATTCACTCCTCATTCCAACAGCCAAGCATGTGTCCCGCAGCTTTGTTTGCCTGGAGCGATTGCCTTTTCTAGAGTCCCTGGGCTTGCAGCAAGTTCTGCATCCAGCTCTTGCTCCCTTTCCATTCTCAGGTCCCAGAGGTACTTGTGCCCTTTTCCTCTGGCCTTTTCCGAGTTCCCCATACACACTGTTGTCTGCAGCCACCAGAGCAAAGCATGTCGGTACTGAGTGGCTTGAAAGGATGCTGACAATATTTATTTTGCTCCCAGATCTAAAATTCAGGCAGGGCTCACTCGACTTGGCATCTGCTGCAGTGGCTCAGAGGCTGGGTCTGGAGTCATCTGAAGGCTCTTTCATGCTTGTGTCTGGAGGGCAATGCCCCTCGACAGCTGGGACTTTTCCATGTGGCCCCATGGCTGCCTGACAGCATGGTCCTGGTGGGTCCCAAGAAGACAAGATGGAACATTTTTAGATTTAGCCTCAGGAGTCACATGGCGTCACATCTGCAGTAGGCCCAACCCAGATTCGAGGGGAACTTGAATTCAAGGGGACACAGACCTTGAACTGAAGGGGACACAGGCCTTCATCTCTCCATGGGTGAGTGTGGCCTCATGTTGTAGGAAGAGCTATGGAGTATCACATAGTGATGTACCCTTCTTCAGAAAATGCCACACATACCTGTGTCCTTAGGCCACAGGGCCTTTGCACATTCTATTTCTTCCACAGGGAGCACTCTTTCTCCTCTTCCCCTAATTAAAGTCTACTCATCTTTTACATCTCAGCTGGGTTATCATTTCTTCATGGAACCCTTCCCTGAGCTCTGCAACCAGGTCAGTTCCCCTAGTTTATGCTTACTGACTCCTCCTCAATGACTGTCATGGTTATATTTTACATCTGTGTGCATGCATATGATATGTGCATGTAGTTTTGTGCTCTTTTACACACACACCATATCAATGACCGTCTCAATTAGATGGTAAGCCTCATGAAAAGAGGAACTGTAGACTTCGTTGGGTTTTGTTCAACACTCTATCCTCAATGCCTATTATAAGGACTGGAATACAGTAGGTCTCATGTATTTGTTGAATAAAAAAATGCATGGATACTCAAGGCTGGATTTTGGAGCCTCCTGTGCTAATGGCTTTGTGAACCCCGGGAAAGGATCCTTAAACCCAGGAAAGAGAGATTCAGAGAATGATGCTTCTGAGCTTGATGCTAGAGTAGCAGCTGATCTCAACTTTGGGAGCTGCATCAACGTTCATCTCAATAGAATGAATCCCTCCTGCCCAGCTCCCACAGACTTGCTTACAAATGCTAATGAGTTCATTTATTTTGTCTCTATCCAGCAACCCAGGTAGTACCAGCCTCCTACAGGGAATTAGGGGAGACTTGGAACACTAGAATACTAGGACGAACATAGGACTAATGAATAGTTTCCATGTGGGAGGTAGCCCCGCCTCCAGCTCCTTTGTCAGAGGTGGTGGAGCCCTCCAACCTGTTCTGACTTTTCACTCAGATTAGCAAAACAGGCACTGCTAGGGGTACACAGATTCCTCCACCAGGCAAAGGTGTTTGGGTTCAGCAAGCTTACACCCTAATTATAAAGGAAGAGAAAATGGGGTGGAATCTGCAGTGGGGATGGAAGGGATTTTTAGGAAGGGTGTGGAAAAAGAAAAAACTAAGGTTAATAACCAAGTTTGCTGTGAAATCAAAACTTCATGACGTATTTGCACAGACCCTGCCTAACATTTGCAAACCTCTCTTTGAGACACAAGAGAGACACAGCCACCAGGGAGAAACTGCAGGGTAGAAACTAATTTCCTCCTAGATCTAGTCGAGGGAAAATCTGGAAGCTCAGGACTGCCAGAGACCATGTTCATGTTCCCATTCATGTTCAGACTCCAGCTTTTGAGGGCCTAAAAGCAGCTCAGGCCTTGTTCCATCTTTCTCAGGGAAAATCTGTGCACCCTGGAAGGGAGAGTGGCCAGAAAAATATTAATTACACCTACCTGAGCAGGAGTTTTGTTTTGTTTTGTTTTTGAGAGGGAGTCTTGCTTTGTTGCCCAGGCTGGAGTGCAGTAGTGAAATCTCAGCTCACTGCTACCTCTGCCTCCTGGGTTCAAGAGATTCTCCTGCCTTAGCCTTCCAAGTAGCTGGGATTACAGGCATGTGTCACCACACCCAGCTAATTTTTTTGTATTTTTAGTAGAGATTTCATCATGTTGGCCAGGCTGGTCTCAAACTCCTGACCTCAAATGATCCACTCACCTTGGCTTCCCAGAGAGCTGGGATTACAGGCATGCGCCACCCGCGCCTGGCAAGAGCAGAAGTTCTTAACCTTTTTTGTGTGTCATGGTCCCCTCTGACCATCCGGGGAAGGATATGGACATTTTCTCAGGCTCCATATTTTGCTTTAAAGGCATTAAATAAAACATATAGGATTGATTGCAGACTTCTGCTACTGACCAAGATGGAGTAAGAGAGATCAGAGTTACTGTGTGCCTGAAACAACTGAAAAGCCAAATGAAGTACATGCAACAGTGGTTTTCAAAACATTGACAATCAGGCAACATAGGGCAGTTGATCCCCAGGGGATGAGAAATAAACTAGGTGACCACTAAGACATTGCCCAGCTTATTGAATGGATACTCTCCCAACTGTGGCACAAAAATGAGGAAGCTCATGGTGTCGCTGGGTGGGAGAGAGGGGAGGCCAAGGTGGCGGGAGTTTCCAAAATATCAAAGAGGAGAGAATTTCACAGAGAGAACTCTGGAAATCTGGAGAGGGTCTCCCTGGAGTCTTCACCTGAGTCTTGATTAGCACATGTGTGTGAGGAAACTATGCGAGGCCAGGAAAAGAACCAGCAAAAGGAATAGAGAGAACTCACATTGGGTCAGAAATAGTTCCTGTTCTCATCAATCAGAGTAGAAAACCTCATAATCCACAGGGCCTAAGGCAGAGTCTGAGTAATTTTGTCTCAGTAGTTGGGAAAATTTAGCTCAAAACTAACTGCTTCTCTATTCTCACCCAACAAGTCTTGAAAACAAGACTGAAAAAAAAAACAAAAACAAAAAACAATTGATTCGAAGGAACTTAACCATGCCCTAGAACAAAGCTCAAAAATATTTAAAGTACTTGTGAAAATACAAAAATATTCAGCACTCCAAAAGGTAAAATTCCCGACATCTGATGTGTGATAAAAAGTTATCAGGCATGCAAAGAATTAGGGAAAGACAACCCATAGTGAATATAAAAATCGCTCAATCAAAACTGATTAAAAAATGACACAGAAAATAGAATTAGGAAATAGGAACATTGAAAGTTATATTCAAGAAAATAGAGGAACAATTAAGCATACTAAGTAGAAACATCAAAGATTTTTTAAACTCTTACTAAGAATTCTAAAGATGAAAACTATAATGTCTAAGATGAAAAGTACATTAGATCAGATTAACAGCAGATTACACACTGCAGAGAATGATTAATGAACTTACAAACATAATAGAAACTAAAACACAAAGGAAAAAAGACTTTTAAAAAATACACACGGAATCATTGAGCTATAGAAAAACTTCCAAGTAGCCCAATATATGTGTAACTAGGGTATTCAAATGATAAAATATTTGAATAAATAATGGTCAAAAACTTTTCCAATTTGATGAAAAATATGAATTCAGAGATTCAAGAAGCAGGCCAGTAGCAGTGGCTCATGACTCTAATCCCAGCACTTTGGGAGGCTGAGGCAGGTGGATCATGAGGTCAGGAGTTCAAGACCAGCCTGGACAACATGGCAAGACCCCATCTCTACTAAAAATAAAAAGTAAAAAAAATAGCCAGGTGTAGCGGTGTGTGTTTGTGGTTCCAGCTACTTGGGAGGCTGAGGTGGGAAGATCCCTTGAGCCTGGGGGGCGGAGGTTGCAGTGAACTGAGATGGCGCCACTGCACTCCAGCCTGGGTGATAGAGCGAGACCGTCTCAGAAGAAACAAACCAAAAAAAAGTCCAAGAAGCTCAATAAATCCCAAGCACACACACACAAAATAAACAAAATTACAGTAAAGCATAGCATCATAGAATTGCTTAAAACCAGTAATAAAGAGAAAATTTTTCAAGAAGCGGGAAATAAGGCACATTATGTACATAGAATATGTACATAGAATCAAAGATAAGAATAGTAGCAGAATTCTTGTTAGGAACAATGCAAGTCAGAAGACAGTGGAGCAAAATCTTTAAAGAAATGAAAGAAAAAGAAACAACACTGATAAGTTAGAATTTTATAGTCAGAAAAAAGATCTTTCAAAAACAAAAGCCAACACCCAGCCAAAGATGACAAATGAGCATATGAAAAGATGGCCAACATCAGACGTCACTAGGGAATTGCAGTTTAAAAGGAATAACAAGATACCACTATACATCTATTAGAATGGTTGAAATCCAAAAATACTGAAAACATAAAATGGTGACAAGGAAGTGGAATAATAGGGATGCTCATTCATTGTTGGTACTGGATGGAAGCAGCTTTGGAAAGCAGTTTGGCACTTTGGAAGACAATTCTTACAGAACTAAACATAACTCTTTTTTGGGGGGGGGACTTAGTCTTGCTGTCTCCCAGGCTGGAGTGCAGTGGCGTGATCTCAGTTCACTGCAACCTCCGCCTCCCGGGTTCAAGCGATTCTCCTGCCTCAGCCTCCTGAGTAGCTGGGACTACAGGTGTGTGCCACCATACCCGGTTAATTTTAATTTTAATTTTTCATTTTTAGTAGGGTCAAGATTTCACCATGTGAGCAAGGATGATCTCAGTCTCCTGACCTCATGATCCGCCTGCCTTGGCCTGCCAAAGTGCTGAGATTACAGGCGTGAGCCACTATGCCTGGCCAAAACTAAACATAACTCTTACCCATGTGATCCAGTGACCATACTCCTTGGTATTCATCCAAAGAAGCTGAAAAATTTGTCCACACAAAAACTTGTGCACAAATGTTTATGGCAGCTTTGATCATAATTATCAAAATATGGAAGCAGCCAAGATGCCCTTTAGTAGATGAATGGATAAATAAACTGTGGTACATCCAGACAATGGAATATTATTCAGCACTAAAAAGGAAAGAGCTGCCAAGCAATGAAAAGACATGGAGGAAACTTATATGTAAATTACTAAGGGAAAGAAGCCAATCTGAAAAAGATATGCACTATATGAATCCAACCATATGACCAGCTGGAAAAGGCAAAACTATAAAGATCAGTAGTTGCCAGATATTGAGGGAGAGGGAAGGATACATATGCAGAGCACAGAGGATTTTTAAGGCAGTGAAATTATTCTATGTAAATTAATAATGGTGGATACATGCTGGTGTACATTTGTCAAATGGAGAATGAACAAGAGTGGACTCTAATGTGAACAATGAAATTTGACTGGTAAATGATGTGTCAATGTATGTTCATTAGTTATAACAAATATGCCACTCTGGTGTAGGATGTTGACAGTGGGAGAGCTGTGCACATGTTGAGGCAGGAGAACATATAGGAAATATCTGTACCTTCTGCTCAATTTTGATGTGAACCTAAAACTGCTCTGAAGAATAAAGTCAGCCAGGTACAGTGGCTCACACCTGTAATGCCAGCACTTTGGGAAGCTGAGGCAGATGGACCACCTGAGATTAGGAGCTTGAGACCAGCCTGACCAATATGGAGAAACCCTGTCTCTACTAAAAATACAAAATTAACTGGTTGTGGTGGTGCATGCCTGCAATCCCAGCTACTCGGGAGGCTGAGGCAGGAGAATCGCTTGAACCCGGGAGGTGGATGTTGCGGTGAGCCAAGATGGCACCATTGCACTCCAGCCTGGGTAACAAGAACAAAACTCTGTCTCAAAAATAAATAAATAAATCAAATAGTCTATTTTTAAAAAACTGAAAGTGAAATAAACACTTATCAGACATATAAAATTTGAAAGAATTCATCACTGGCAAATTCATACTATAAGACATATTAAGGGAAATTCTTCAGGCACAAGGAAAATTGTATCAGTTGGAAATCCAGATCTACACGAAGGAATAAAGAGTACCAGAAACATTAATTACATGGGTAGATATCTGACATTTTCCTTATTATATAAATATATTCAAATAATATTTGAGGCCAGGCGTGGTGGCTCACGCTTGTAATCCCAGCACTTTGAGAGGCCAAGGTGGATGGATCACCTGAGGTCAGGAATTCCACCCTGTCTCTACTTAAAATATAAATAATTAGCCAGAGGTGGTGGTGCACTCTTGTAATCCCAGCTACTTGGGAGGCTGGGGCATGAGAATCACTTGAACTTAGGAGGCGGAGGTTGTGGTGAGCCAAAATTTGCCACTGCACTCCAGCCTGGGTGACAGAGCAAGGCTCCATCTAAAAAAAAAAGTTAAAAAAAAATATTTGATTGTTTAAAGAGAAATTATTAACAACGTATTGTAGGGTTTATAAGATATGTGGTGGTAAAATATGTGGCCATAATGACTCAAAGACTGGATGAAAATAAATGGAAGTATATTATTGTAAGTTTCTCATACTGTATGTAAAAAGGTATAATATCATTTAAAGGTAGACAGTGATAAGTTAAAGATGTATACCATTAACCCTAAAGCAGTCATCAAAATGACAAAACTAAGAGTTATAGCGATAAGCCAACAAAGATGATAAAATGGCATCATAAAAATGTTGAGTTCATTCAAAAGAAGGTAAAAAAGGGGGAAAAAACCCAAAGAACAGAAATAACAAGTAAAAAATAAATGGCACGATGATCAATTTAAACCCAGCCATAGCAATACTCGCATAAATGTAAATGGTCTAAACACCTCAATTGGCCAAGCACAGTGGCTCACGTTTGTAATCCCAGCATTTTGGGAAGCTGAGGCAGGTGAATCACCTGAAGTCAGGAGTTCGAGACCAGCCTGGCTAACATGGCTAAACTCAAATTTCTACTAAAAAATACAAAAAATTAGCTGAGCATAATGGCACATGCTTATAATCCCAGGTACTCAGGAGGCTGAGACAGGAGAATTGCTTGAACCCGGAAGACAGAGGTTGCAGTGAGCTAAGATTATGCCATTGCACTCCAGCTTGAGCAACAAGAGGGAAACTCCATCTCAAATTTTCTAAAAATCTCAATTAAAGGAAGAGATTGTCAGATTAAAATTTAAAAGCAAGCCATATATTTGCTTACAACATATAACTTTATTTTTATTTTTATTTCTTACGGTTTTTTTTGAGGCAGAGTCTAGAGAGCAGTAGAGCAATCACACCTGGCTATTTGTTTAAATTATTTTTAGTAGGGACAAGGTTTCACCACGTTGGCCAGGCTGGTCTCAAGCTCCTGACCGAAGATGATCTGCCCACCTCAGCCTCCCAAAGTCCTTGGATTAAAAGTGTGAGCCACGGCACCCAGCCTCAACATATAACTGTAAGCGTAAGACGTAAAGAAGTATGGGGATTTCTGTACTCTCTTCCATTTTCCTGTATATCTAAAGCTTCTCTAAAAACTAAAATTTTCCTGCACTTTAGGAGGCCAAGTCAGGAGGACTTCTTGAGCCTAGGAGTTTGAGACCAGTCAGGGCAATATAGGGAGAGCCTGTCTGTACTAAAAAAGAAAAAGGAAACAAAGAAAAAAGAGGAAGGAAGGAAGGAAGGAAGGAAGGAAGGAAGGAAGGAAGGAAGGAAGGAAGGGAGGGAGGGAGGGAGGGAGGGAGGGAGGGAGGGAGGGAGGGAGGGAGGGAGGGAGGGAGGGAGGGAGGGAAGGAATAACAGATTTGCATGAACACTTCACCAATGAAGATACATAAGTTGTAAATAAGCACATGAAAAGAAGCTCAACGTCATTAGTCACTAAGGAAATTTGGACTAAAACCAGGGTGGGATGCCACCTCACATTTATTAGAACATGTACAGTTAAAGAGACTGACCACACCAAGTGTTGATAAAGATGTAGAACAACCAGAATTCTTAGACATTACTGATGGAAACGTCAATGCTACATCACTTTGGAAAAAATGCTGTCAGTTGCATGATAAGTTAAATATACAGCCACTGTTTGACCCAGCCATCCCATGGTAGGTAATTACCCAGGAGAAATGAAAGTGTATGTCCGTACAAAGACTTATATGTTAATGTTCAATGTAATTTCATTAATAATAGCCAAGAGTTTGGCAGCAATGTAAATGTTCATCAACAGGTGAATGAATAAGCAAAGTGATGTTTATTCACACAACATAATACTCCTCAAAAAAAAAAAAAGCTGTCCAACATGGTGAAACCCCATCTGTACTAAAAATACACACACAAAAAATTAGCCAGGTGTAGTGGCGGGCACCTGTAATCCCAGCTACTTGGGAGGCTGAGGCAGGAGAATTGTTCGAACCCGGGAGGCGGAGGTTGCAGTGAGCTGAGATCTGACATAGCACCACTGCACTGCATCCTGGGCAAAAGATCAAGGCTCCATCTCAAAAAAAAAAAAAAAAAAAAAAAAGAGGAGGCTGGGCATAGTGGCTCACACCGGTAATCCTAAAACTTTGGGGGACCGAGGCTGGAGGATTGCTTGAAGCCAGGAGTTTAGGACAAGCCTGGGCAACAAAGCAAGATGCTGTTCCTACAAAAAGTGAAACAAAAGTAGGCCAGGCGCAGTGACTCACGCCTGTAATCCCAGCACTTTGGGAAGCCAAGGCAGGTGGAGTTCAAGACCAGCCTGCCCAACATGGTGAAACCCTGTCTCTACTAAAAATAAAAATAATTAGCCAGGCATGGTGGTGGCCACCTATAACTCCTAGCTACTTGGGAGGCTGAGGCAGGAGAATCGCTTGTACCTGGGAGGCAGAGGTTGCAGTGAGCTGAGATATTACCACTGCACTCCAGCCTGGACGACAAGAGCGAAACTCCATCTGAAAAAAAAAAAGGTAGATGGGCTGCATGGTACAAGCCTGTAGTTCCAGCTACTTGGGAGGCTGAGGTGGGAGGACTGCTTGAACCTAGGAGTTGGAGGCTGCAGTGGGCTATGATTACACCACTGTACTCCAGGCTGGGTGGCAGGAGCAAGACCTTGTCTCAAAACAAACTTTTTTTTTAAGGGAAGAGACTATTAATACACAGAGAAATGTAGATGAATATCAAAATAATTATGCTGAATGAAAAAAGTCAAATTAAAAAAAATACATACTATATACTTCTATTTATGTAAAGTTCCAGAAAATGCAAATTAGTCTATAGCAACAGAAAATAGCTTGGTGGTTTCCTGGGCATTTGGGGGTCTGAGGAGGAGTGGAGGGAGGATTATCCAAGCAGTACAGAGG
The DNA here is from genome assembly GCF_049354715.1 of Callithrix jacchus. Taxonomy (NCBI): domain Eukaryota; kingdom Metazoa; phylum Chordata; class Mammalia; order Primates; family Cebidae; genus Callithrix; species Callithrix jacchus. The sequence goes on from NC_133513.1 coordinate 105,874,274, forward strand.
AAATTTTTGAGAGTTGTGACTATGTTCACCATTTTGACTGTGGTAATGATTTATTGCGTGTATACTTATGCCAAAACTTACCAAATTCTACATTTTTATATTGGTTAGCTCATGTATTGCTCAGCTTGGGCTGATATAAGAAAATACCATGGACTGGGTGTCTTAAATATCAGGGATTTTTTTTAAAAAGAAGTCTTGCTATGTCACCCAGGCTGGAGTACAGTGGCATGATCTTGGCTCACTGCAACCTCCACCTCCTGGGTTCAAGCGATTCTCCTGCCTCAGCCTCCTGAGTAGCTGGGATTATAGGCACCCACCACTGTGCCGGCTATTTTTTGTATTTTTAGTAGAGATGGGGTTTTACCACATTGGTCAAGCTGGTCTTGAACTCCTGACCTCGTGATCCACCTGCCTTGGCCTCCCAAAGTGCTAGGATTACAGGTGTGAGCTGCTGAGCCAGCCCACACTCCCACACCCGTAATTTATTTTCTCACAATTCTATAGCCTGGAAGTTCAAGATCAAGGTGCTATCAGGGTTGATGTATGGTGAGATCTCTCTGGCTTGTGGACAGCTGCCTTCTCACTCTGTCCCCATGTGGCCTGCTCTGTGTGCACACTCATGATGTCTCTCCCTCTTCATGTAAGGACATTAGTACCATTCAATTAGGACCCATTGTTTTTGTTTTGTTTTTGAGACAGATTCTTGCTCTGTCACCCAGGCTGGAGTGCAGTGGTACGATCTTGGCTCACTGCAACCTCGACTTCCCAGGTTCAAGTGATTCTTGTGCCTCAGCCTCCTGAATAGCTAGGACTACAAGTACGTGCCACCATTCCTGGCTAATTTTTGTATTTGTAGTGTAGACAGGGTTTCACCATATTGGTTAGGCTGGTCTTGACTCCTGGCTTCAAGTGATCTGCCTTCCTCAGCCTCCCGAAATGTTGGGATCACAGGTGTGAGCCACCATGCCCAACCAGGGTTCACTCTTAGGACCTTATTCTACCTTCATTACCTCCTTACAGGTTCTGTTTTCAAATGCAGTTGCATCGGAGGTTAGGCTTCTACCTATGAATTTCAGGGAGACACAATTCAGTCCATAACAACTTTAAATCTCTAGTAATTAATTATGTCAGTTATCCCTTAATAAAAAAGTTTTAAAAGGTGGGGCACAGTGGCTCATACCTGTAATACCAGTACTTTGTGAGGCCAAGGGGGGCAGATCACTAAAAGCCAGGAGTTCAAGACCAGCCTTACTAACATGGTGAAACCCTGTCTGTACTAACAATACAAAAATTAGTCAGGTGTGGTGGTGCACACCTGTAGTCCCAGCTACTTGGGAGACAGAGGCAGGAGAAACATTTGAATCCCAGGAGGCGGAGGTTGCAGTGAGCTGAGAAATGCCACTTCACTCCAGCCTGGGCAATAGAGCAAGACTCTGTCTCAAAAAGAAAGAAAGAAAGAAAGAAAGAGAGAGAGAGAGAGAGAGAAGAAAGAAAGAAAGAAGGAAAGAAAGAAAGGAAGGAAGGAAGGAAAGAGAAAGAAAAAAGCAGTTAAAATTAATTTTTCTAAAAAAAACCTCAAAAGATTAAAAAATAGCCCAATTACATTGAAATGAAGCTATCAAAATATTCTTAAAAAATAAATTTGCAGCTGGGCACAGTCACTCACACCTGTTATCCCATAACTTTGGGAGGCCAAGGTGGAAGGATCACCTGAGGTCAGGAGTTTGAGACAGCATGGCCAACATGGCAGAATTTGTTTCTACTAAAAATACAAAAATTAGCTAGGCGTGGTGTGTGCACCTGTAATCTCAGCTATTTGAGAGGCTAAGGCAAGAGAATCACTAGAACTCCAGAGGCAGGGGTTGCACTGAGCCGAAATCGCACCACTGCACTCCAGCCTGGGTGACAGAGTAAGACTCTGTCTCGAAAAAAGAAAGAAGAAACTAAGAAGAGCAGAGTGAAGTAGAACGTGGAATGGCTAGGGACCCTGGGGTCTCCTGCAATGTCTAGACCCCTTGTCTTGTGGAGGTTTTGATGGGTTTGGTGGGATGACGACCATTAATGCTGGCAGTCAGTGTTGGAGGCTGGGGGCTCCCTAGGGAGGGTGGGGTGTTCTACCTTGAGAAGGACTAGGGTAGGAAGAACCAGAATGAACTCTCATCCCCAAGGGAGTCCTGGGTCCAGTGTGACAACTACTTGATACATCCCAAGAAAAAGAGCCTGCTTGGGCCAACAAAAGGGTCCAGAAACCAGGAACGGGAGTTCTGGGTGATTACTAGAGACAGAGTCAAAGAGCCTTCAAAAGCCCAAGGTATAAGGATAGTGGGTTGGGTGGGTTGGGCTTTTCTTATGGTCTAGCTTCTGGACCAGCACTGAAAGTCTCCAGATGACAGAATTAGATATTAGAAATTGTGGGTGAGGTTGCAATGTTTATGAATCCTCATCACCTTCCCCAGATGAACGAATTAGTAGCGGGATGTTAGTAATGCGATTGATGATTCATGGGAAGAGCTAATGAGGCCAGCAAAGCAGAACAGTTATGATACAATCAGATATCATAAAAGTCATTCATAATTTATTACTTGTCCTGTTACTGACATTTTAGCTGTCCCAGGGATTTTCAAGTCACTCCAAGTGACTAGACAATGCATCTTTTCCACCATGGACTTGGCTGGAATGTAGGCTATTACTTGGCACAGAGACCTGCTATGCACATGGGAACCAGATTTCAGCCTCTCCCTGTGAACCTTCAGAGATTCCCTAAAGGAGTACCACTGGTGAGAATGCTCCCATCTCCCTAGGCAGACTCCAGAGGACAGGCACCAAGCCTCAGCCTGAAAAGGAAATCCACGGTAGACCTTGCTTCTAAGGCAAGGGACTTTGAAAAGATACTATGGCTCTTGGCAGGAGCCTCACATGGAACCGGGCAGACCACAGGGCATAAGATATTAGACTGGGTGCTCTGAATTAATGACTGCCATGCCAAGCTCGAGTTTTAAATTCTTAGCATCTAGCACAATACCTTGGCACATGTGAAGATGCTTTGTAATTCTTTTTTGGATTGAACTGAACTATCTCATGATGATATTAGTGAATGTGAACATAGATTCTGTAGAATTGTGAAGCTGAGAAATAATTTAAATATTAATTGGGAGGTACACACCATTGACAAAAAAAAATGTCCAGTGGATCTAAATGTGAAAGATAAAAATTCTTCTGGAAGGCAACATAGGAGAATATCTTTTTGCCCTTGGGGTAGGTAATGATTTCTCAAATAACATTTATACTCACAAAAGCAATAACCATAAAGGTTACTAATATTAAAACCTTCTGGGCAGGGTGTGGTGGCTCATGCCAGTAATCCCAGCACTTTGGGAGGCTGAGGTGGATGGATCACTTGAGGTCAGGAGTTTGAGACCAGCGTGGCCAACATGGTGAAGCCCTGTCTACTAAAAAAACAAAAATTAGCTTAGTGTGGTGATGCATGCCTGTAGTCCCAGCTAATCAGGAGGCTGAGGCTGGAGAATCGCTTGAACCCGGGAGGCAGAGGTTGCAGTGAGCTGAGATCACACCAGTGCACTCCAGGCTGGGTGACAGAGCAAGACTCAAAAACAAACTAAACTTTCATTCATTAAAATGTGCCATTATGAGAGTGAGAAGGCACGCCATAGAGAGAGAAGGTATTTGTAAAACCTATGTCTGACAAAGGTCTCATATGTTGAATATGTAAAGAATTCTTATAAATCAATAGGAAAGAGACCGCCTATTTTTTTAAAATGGACAAAAGACTTGAACAGGAATTTCACTGTATTCCTTGAACAGGAATATAAATAGCCAAGATGTGTGTGAAAAGATGCTCAACACCATTAGTTAACAGGGAAATGCGGATTAAAACCACAGTGATACACCACTGTACGCTCACCATAAAAGGGGAAAAACTGACCATAGCAAGCAGAGCAATTGCATCTCTCTGCACATGCTTGTATAATTGGTTCAACAACTATGAAGAATTTGGGTGCTATCTTTTAAAGTAAGCGTATGTCACATTCCAGATGTCAGAATGTATTCATACATTAACATGTGCAAGAATGTTCATAGCAACCCTGTTTATCTTGGCTAAAAACAACCTAAAGTTTCACCTAGAGTAGAGTGGATAAGTACATATATCTTCATTGTACATGCTATATCTTCATTGTACATGGATTTGTGCATAAAAACATATATTGTACACATACATATATTTACAATAAACAAGTAATAAATGCATATTCATTGGAAGTTATAAATTTATATAAACATTGTACACAATGGAACACTATCCAGTAAAGAAAACAACTACTGCTACATTGTTGCATCTCATAGACAAAATGTTAAGTAAAAGAAGCTGGAATCAAAAGAGCAGGTACTGTATGATTCCATTTATACAATACACAAGAACAGGTAAAACGAATCTAGAGTTATAAAAGTCAGAATAATGGTTACTTTTTGAGTAGGACTGCCAGATATAAATATAGGCCATCCAGTTAAATTTGAATTTCAGGCTGGGCGCGGTAGCTCAGCTGTGTAATCCCAGCACTTTGGGAGGTCGAGGTGGGCGGATCACCTGAAGTCAGGAGTTCAAGATCAGCCTGACCAAAGTGGAGAAACTCCATCTCTACTAAAAATACAAAATTAGCCGGGCATGGCAATGGGGTGCCTATAATCTGAGCTACTTGGGAGGCTGAGGCAGGAGAATTGTTTGAACCCAGGAGGCGGAGGTTGCAGTGAGCTGAGATCGCACCATTGCACTCTAGCCTGGACAACAAGAGCAAAACTCCGTCTCAAAAAAAAAAAAAAATTGAATTTCAGAAAAACAGCAAATCATTTTTTAGTATAAATATGTTTCGGCTGGGCGCAGTAGCTCATGCCTGTAATCCTAGCACTTTGGGAGGCCAAGACGAGTGGATCATGAGGTCAGAAGTTCGAGAGTATCCTGACCAACACGGTGAAACCCCGTCTCTACTAAAAATACAAAAATTAGCTGGGCGTGGTGGCATGTGCCTGTAATCCCACCTACTCGGAAGGCGAGGCAGGAAAATTGCTTGAACCAGGGAGTCAGAGGTTGCAGTGAGTGGAGATTGTACCACTGCACTCTAGCTTGGCGACCGAGCGAGACTCTGTTTAAAAAAAAAAAAATGCATTCATGCAATATTTTTATTTGCTGTATCGGGCAACTTTATTTTGGGGGAATATCCATTTGGAGGGTACATGGGGACTGCTTGTGTGATTCCGGTAATATTCTAGATGGTAAGTTGCATGGGTGTGTCCATTTGTAAACATTCATAAGGTGAATGTTTAAAATTTTTGGACTTTATGATATGAATGTTACATTCTAACCAAAATGTCTTTGTTTTTTATCATTATTACTATGTTTTGAGATAGTTTTGCTTTGTTGCCCAGGCTGCAGTGCAGTGGCGTGATCTTGGCTCACTGCAACATCCGCCTCCTGAGTTCAAACGATTCTCCTGTCTCAGCCTCTGAGTAGCTGGGATTATATAGGCACATGCCACCATGCTGGGCTAATTTTTGTATTTTTGGTAGAGAAGAGGTTTCACCAGGTTGGCCAGGCTGGTCTCTCTCAAGTTATCCACCTGCCTCGGCCTCCCAAAATGCTGGGATTACAGGCATGAGCCCCAGTGCATGCCTGGCTTAACAAAAATGTGTTTAAAATTAAAAGAGCTCATGCCTATAATCCCAGCACTTTGGGAGGCCGAGGCGGGTGGATCACGAGGTCAAGAGATCGAGACCATCCTGGTCAACATGGTGAAACCCCGTCTCTACGAAAAATACAAAAACTTAGCTGGGCATGGTGGTGCAGCCTGTAGTCCCAGCTACTCAGGAGGCTGAGGTAGGAGAATTGCTTGAACCCAGGAGGCGGAGGTTGCAGTGAGCCAAGATTGCGCCATTGCACTCCAGCCTGGGTAATAAGAGCAAAACTCCGTCTAAAAAAAAAAAAAAAATTAAAAGACAAGTAGAGCAATATAGGAAGAGCCAAGAATCCTGGGTTCAAATCCCAGCTCTTACTGACTAGATTGAGTTTGGCCAGTATTTTCCAGGTCTCAGTTTTTTCATCTGTAAGATGGAAACAGTTTTAACAAGAGCTACATCTACTAACTCCATTTTATGTAAGAGAAAATGGAAGTGTGGGGAGGTGAAATGCCTTGTTCAGGGTAACCAGCTGGTGAGTGGCACTGACAGCTTCAAACCCATCATCCTAGAACCCACGTGGTTTACCTCCACACCCTACTGCTTTGCTACTAGAAAGTGCTTCTTAAATTGTAAAAGACGCAACAAAACTAAGATGTTACGTATGATTATTTAGGACAGAGATTTTACTACAAAGTCTAGGAATTATTTGCAAAAATTTAAACCTCAGTGCATTTATCTGGTGAGACAGCCTAAATCTGACTGGATTCTCAAAGGGGTTACTGACAACCTTGGCTACAACTTGAAAAGTTAGGGCTGGGTGCGGTGGCTCACGCCTGTAATCCCAGCACTTTAGGAGGCCGAGGCGGGTGAATTACCTGAGGTCAGGAGTTAGAGACCAGCCTGGACAACATGGTGAAACCCTGGCCCTACTAAAAACACAAAAATTAGCCGGGTATGGTGGTATGCACCTGTTAGCCCAGATACTTGGGAGGCTGAGGTGAGAGAAACACTTGAACCCAGGAAGTGGAGGTTGCAGTGAGCTGAGATCACACCACTGCACTCCAGCCTGGGGAACTCAGTCTCTAAATAAATAAATAAATAAACGTTAGAAGACCCTTGGTCTGGACAGGGTACAGTGGCTCACACCTGTAGTCCCAGCACTTTGGGAGGCTGAGGCAGGCAGATCACGAGGTCAAGAGATCAAGACCATCCTGGCTAAAATGGTGAAACCCTGTCTCTACTAAAAACACAAAGATTAGCTGGGCGTGGTGGCACATGCCTGTAGTCCCAGCTGCTCAGGAGGCTGAGGCAGGAGAATCTTTTGAACCCAGGAGGCAGAGGTTGTAGTGCCAAGATGGCGCCATTGGACTCCAGCCTGGTGACAGAGCGAGACTCTGTCTCAAAAAACAACAACAAAGGAAGACCCTTGGTCTGAAGAAGACCATCCCTTCCGGAGCAGGCAGTAGCAGCCTTGACTGGACTACTGTGGCCTGGAGTTCCTTTCTTCCCTTTTGACCTAGGCTTTCTTCTTTCCGTCCTTTTCATTGCAAAGCAGGCCACTTCTGGGAGCCACCAGCCCATTGCCTCCCTTTTGTAAGCAGGGTCTAAGGGTGGGGGGATGGCAGGCCTTCCTCACCCGGAGCTGTGCTCACGCTTAATTAGTGTTTGCCAAGGGCTGTAGATTATTAAATTACCAGACAATTGTGATGTAGCCTTGGGGGCTTTGGAAATCTGTGTGCTGTCCTAACTGGATGGGAGGGACTTGCCTGAAGGGACAGGGAGAGGAGGGTGGTTGGAGTTGCCTTTTGGTGGGGTTGCCCCCTCCCAGTGGATAGCACCACAAAGAGATCCCAATGGGTCTTTGCTGCAACTGTCCAGCTTGTCTTTGGGGCTCGACAGCCACCATCAGGGATGTGTTTGACTTGAGTTTAGGCACCTTTCTTTTGTATACTGCAGCTGCTCTGGAGAGGATTAACTGGGAGGGACAGGATAACAGTGATAAGAGTAAGGTCTACTGGGCTCTCCTGGGGAGCCAGAACTATGCTAAATACTGGGATTCTATCCCCATCTGGAGAAGGGAGGCAAGAAAGGGAAACTGCCCCATTGAAAGACAATCACAGCAATTAAAGGCAATCAAGACAATCAAGATATCAAGGCAAGGCGTTACTTCACTGAATCCTCATAATAACACTCATCCGATCGATATTATAACCCCGATCCACAGATAAAGGAAGAGAGTCACAGTGATTTATGGAGGGGCCCAAGATCACTTATCCACACAGGACAAGATCCACACAATCCAAGATTTCAGGCCTGCTGCTGAGGCCAAGATGCCCCTTGTGTATGGGTTCTCAACAGAACTGTGGGCATAGGGGAGGGTCACAGTTTGAAAAAACTTCCCACACCATTCTAATACAGCCCCTGGTTGGCTGTATTAGAGAAAGGAGAAGGGGGTGGGGAGAAGGGATTGTGGCATTCCTCTCACCAGTTAAAGAACTGATTTACTAAAGTGAATCTAACATATATCACATTTCTAAGGCTGTGCGCAGTGGCTCACGCCCATAATCCCAATAGTTTTTGAGGCCAGGAATTCAAGACTAGCCTGGACAACATGGTGAAACTCCATCTCTAAAAGTAGAAAAATTAGCCAGGCATAATGGCACGTGCCTGTAGTCCCAGGTATTTGGGAGGCTGATGCAGGAGAACTGCTTGAACTCAGGAGGTGGAGGCTGCAGCGAGCCGAACGTGCACCACTGCCTGGGTGATGGAGCAAGACTTGATGTCAAATCAATCAATCAATCGATCGATTGAGGTGGCTCTTGCCTGTAATCCTAGCACTTTGGGAGGCTGAGGTGGGTGGATCACTTGAGGTCAGGAATTCATGACCAGCCTAGCCAATATGATGAAACGCTGTCTCTATTAAAAATATAAAAATTGGCCAGGTGCGGTGGCTCAAGCCTATAATCCCAGCAATTTGGGAGGCCGAGGCGGGTGGATCACGAGATCAAGAGATCGAGACCATCCTGGTCAACAAGGTGAAACCCCGTCTCTACTAAAAATACAAAAATTAGCTGGGCATGGTGGTGTGCGTCTGTAGTCCCAGCTACTAGGGAGGCTGAGGCAGGAGAATTGCTTGAACCCAGAAGGCAGAGGTTGCAGTGAGCTGAGATCGTGCCATTGCACTCCAGTCTGGGTAACAACAGCTAAACTCCATGTAAATATATATATATACACACACATATATATATATATATATACATATACATATATGTGTATATATATGTATACATATATGTGTATATATGTATATATGTGTGTATATATGTATACATATATATATTTTAGAGAGAGAGATATATACACATATATGTATATATATATAAAAATTAGCTAGGCATGGTGGCACCCACCTGCAGTCCCAGCTGCTCAGGAGGCTGAGGCAGGAGAATTGCTTGAACCTGGGAGGCTGAGCTTGCAGTGAACAGAGATTGTGCCAAGGTACTTCAGCCTGGGCGATAGAGGGAGACTTTGTCTCTAAATAAATAAATAAAATTTTAAAAATAAGGAAGGAAAGAAGGAAAACAAATCATATTTCTTCCAGAGAGGGGGTTCCATGTAGAGCAGTGGTTCTCTAAGTGAGGATGATTTTATACTCTCCCTCCCCACCCACCATTTCTCACCACCCTCCCTCCCCCCACAACTTTCTGGGGACCTGTAACAATTTCTGGAGATATCTGTTATGATCACAACTGCTGGGGGAGTGGGGAGGGTCTGGTAACTAGTGAGCAAAGATGAGAGGTGCTGCTCAATACACCCCCCCACACACAGGACAGCCCCCAGGACAAAGACTTATTCAGTACAAAACATTAATATTGCTAAGCTTGACAAACCCTGGGGGAGAATAAAGGGTGCTGTTTTGGGGTGGGGGCTGAGGAAGGGGCAAAGTTGAGGAGAGAGCTCTGGAGATCCCAGAAGAAGCCTAAGTAGGGGAGGAATGCATGGACAAATGTTAACTTCACAGCGTAGCCGGGTGTGAGTTTCACTTAAAGAAATCTATTTATATTTTGCCAAGATCCCCTTTATACTCCTAGGGTGTCACAGAAAAATCGTGAGGATGAGTCTGTCATCAGGTTGACCAGAATCCAGGAGCAAAAAAAAAGATCTAGACTGGGAGACAGGAAACCTGCATTCCGGTCCTGGCCTGGCCACTTACCAGCTATGGGTCACTGGGCCACCCTGGATCTCTTGGAGCCTTAGTTTCTTTTCCTGTAAAATGGGGGTGATTATATTTGTTCTCTCTACAAGGTGTTTTAAGCAGCGAGTGGGACAATCTATAGGGAAGGGCTTTTTGGAAGGATAATCCCTGTGTAAGGCCATTCTTGGACTGCGGTAAGGAGATACCTGAGACTGGGTAATTTATAAAGAAAAGGGGCTTAGTCGGCTCACAGTTCTTCAGGAATTGGAAGCACAGCGCTGACATTGCCTGGCTTCCAGAGAGGTTGCAGGGAGCTTTTGATGATTATGGTGGAAGGCAAAGGGGAAGCAGCCATGTTAAATGGTGAAAGCAAGAGCAAGCAAAGAGAGTGAATGGGAGAAGGGGGTGCCACACGGTTTTGTTTTTTTTTTTTTTTGAGACGGAGTTTCACTCTTGTTGCCGAGGCTGGAGTGCAATGGCGTGATCTTGGCTCACTGCAACCTCTGCCTCCCAGGTACAAATGATTCTTCTGTCTCAGCCTCCCAAGTAGCTTGGATTACAGGCATGCACCACCATGCTGGCTAATTTTTTTTGTATTTAGTACAGATGGGGTTTCACCATGTTAGTCAGGCTGGTCTTGAACTCCTGACCTCAGATAATCCACCCGCCTCAGCCTCCCAAAGTGCCAAGATTACAGGCGTGAGCCACTGTGCTCAGTTGCCACACACGTTTTAATGACCAGATCTTACTCACTATGACAAAGACAGCAAGCACCAAGCCATGAGGGATCTGCCCCCATGATCCAAACACCTCCCACCAGGCCCATCTCCAGCACTGCAGATTACAATTCAACCCGAGACTTGGGAGGGGCAAATATCCAACTCTGTCAATCCCCTTATAGGACAGAGGATGCTGCTGTTGTGAAACCTGCATGCAGGTCTCCAAACACATTTGAATAAGTGGGGTTCATCTTTTTTTAAAATTGTTTTATATATATATATATATATATTTTTTTTTAGACAGAGTCTTGCTCTGTTTCTCAGGCTAGAGTGTGGTGGTGCTATCTCGCCTCCCAGGCTCAAGGGATTCTACTCCCTCAGCCTCCTGAGTAGCTGGTATAACAGGCATCTGCCACCATACCGGCCTAATTTTTGAATTTTTAGTAGAGATAGGGTTTCACCATGTTGGCCAGGCTGATCTCAAACTCCTGACCTCAATTGATCCACCTGCCTTGGCTTACCAAAGTGCTGGGATTACAGGCGGGAACAACTGCACCTGGCCCATCATTTATTTTTAAATAGAAGGAGTGAAATTAAATATTTTGTCATTCACATGCTTTGAATTCAAGCATGAGAGTAAAATTGACAGAGGTTTAAAATTATATATCAGGTACATTGTTAATGATGGCTACCTTAAAATGTCCCCAACTTGTGTGAGAGGTGTGGATATAAGAGAAGAGGAAAAAAGTTCAAGCATTTATTTCTCGAAATAGAGCATTACTTCCATTCTGATGGCACCAATAATCCATGCATAGTTGCAAAATAATAATAATCATAAAAGACGACATAGTAAAGTATGAAAATGAAAGCAAAGGCTGGGAGCACTGGCTCACATCTGTAATCCCAGGCTTTGGGAGGCTGAGGTGGGAGGATTGCTTGAGTTTGAGACCAACTTGGCTAATATATCCAGAGTGTCTCTAAAAATAAAGGCCGTGTACAGTGGCTCAAACCTGTAATCCCAGCACTTTGGGAGGCCAAGGCAGGCAGATCATGAGGTCAGGAGATCAAGACCATCCTGGCCAACATGGTAAAAGCCCATCTTTACTAAAAATACAAAAATTAGCCGGACATGGCGGCAGGCACCTGTAGTCCCAGCTACTCGGGAGGCTGAGGCAGGAGAATTGGTTGAACCTGGGAGGCGGAGGATGCAGTGAGCCGAGATTGCACTATTGCACTCCAGCCTGGTGACAGAGTGAGACTTCGTCTTAAAATAAAATAAAATAAAAATTAAAAGTATGGGCAGGCACAGTGGCTTATGCCTGTAATCCCAGCACTTTGGGAGGCCGAGGCAGGCAGATCACCTGAAGTCAGGAGTTCAAGACCAGCCTGCCCAACCATGGTAAAACCCCATCTCTACTAAAAATACAAAAAATTCGCCAGGCATGGTGGCACGTGCCTGTAATCCCAGCTACTTGGGAGGCTGAGGCAAGAAAATCACTTGAACTCGAGAGGCAGAGGTTCCAGTGAGCCGAGTTCATGCCATTGCACTCCAGCCTGGGTGACCGTCTGAGACTCTGTCTCAAATAAATAAATAAATACATAAAAATAAAAAAATAAAAGTTAGTCGATGTGGTGGTGCATGTCTGTAGACCCAGCTACTTGGTAAGCTAAAATGGGAGGATTGCTTGTGTCCAGGAGTTCAAAGCTGCAGTGAGCTAGAATTGTGCCACTTTACTGCAGCCTGGGCGACAGAGCAAGAACCTGTCTCAAAAGTAGATAAATAAGTAAATAAACCAAACAAACAAACAAAAGAAAATGAAAGTAAAAATTACCCCAAATTCTATCATCTAGGGGAAAAAGGTGCTATTGACATTTTGAAGCAAATATCTCCAAATATTTTTATTTTCAAATTTTTTTTGAGACAGAGTCTTACTCTGTCACCCAGGCTGGAGTGCAGTGGCACAATCTCAGCTCACTGCAACCTCTGCCTTCTGAATTCAAGTGATTCTCTTGCCTCAGTCTCCTGAGGGGCTGGTATTACAGGTGGCTGCCACCACGCCCTGTTCATTTTTGTATATTTCAGTAGAGACAGGGTTTCACCATGTTGGCCGGGCTGACCTCAAGTGATCCGCCTGCCTTGGCCTCCCAAATATTTTTAATGAATAATTACATAAAAAAGAGAAGTCTATAGTACATGCTTTTTTTGTGTGTGTAACCAGCAATAATATAGCATGACCATCCAGAAGATCACGTTAGAAAGACGTTTCTTGTGGGCAGCACAGTGACTCACTCCTGTAATCCCAGCACTTGGGGCCGACAAGGTGGGCAGATCACAAGGTCAGGAGTTCAAGTCCAGCCTGGCCAATATGGTGCAACCCGGTCTCTGCTAAAAATACGAAAAATTAGCGAGGTGTGGTGGCGTGTACCTGTGCCAGCTTCTTGGGAGGCTGAGGCAGAAGAATCACTTGAACACAGGAGGCTCAGGTTGTAGTGAGCTGAGATCATGCCACTTCACTCCAGCCTAGGCGACGATGACAGACTCTTTCTCAAAAAAAAGAGAAGCTTCTTGTATAAAGGGGTGTGTGAGGTGCCTTCAAAGAAGAAAGAAAGACATTAATATCAGATCCTTCCCTAAGAAAATGTTCCATCTGGCTTCCAGGCAGAGTCATCACCTTTGTAATTAGGGTGGGTGGCAGGGCCTGGCAGGGCCAGGAGGATCTCACAGACATATAGATGCCATCACTTATGAGGGCTCCAGCCCCTAAAGCACATTGATTGGAAGGAGAATGGGAAGTGGTGGGGCCTGGGAGGCCTCTTTGGGTTCTTCCTGGCCTAAGACTTGGGTTTCTTTGGAAGCAGAGCCCTTTGTAGGAAGAGAACAAGGAACCTGCATCCCTGTGCTGACAACAGACCATCAGGAACCTTGGCCACCCTTAAAAAGCACGGGAAGGATTTTCAACAGTGGGTGAAGTCGTTAGAAATTCAGTGTGTGGGGACACAGGCAAAGAGAAATACCAAATCTCCATAGGTGGGGGTGCTAGGAGGGGCTCCTGTGTTTCTTATGGAGTTTGGGGGTTATTATAACCTCTTGCTCTCAGCATCCTGAAACCTTTAATAATGATTAATGCTCCCCTTCCTGCTCTAGGTATGTACAGCATGCCCTCCGGCTGCCAAGAACCGATGTTTGCTAAAGATGACATGACAGTCCACTGGACACATCTCTCGTTGCTAAACCTCGTGCTGCATGTTGTTGTCTATACTGAGATCTTAACTCACTCCAGATTCTGGAACTCATTCATTGAAACTTCTTCCCCTTCCCCGTCCAAATGAGTGTTTTGTTAGGAAACCTAATACACTCATACCAATCTGGAATTTGGAATATGCAGAAACATTTAGGATTTTGCAAGGGAGGAGACTGAGTTGCTGATTCGAATCCAGTCTCAAGTGATTCGGTCAACAGAGATTAGTCTTTTCTCAAGACAGATTGGGGCGGATGCTGCTGTGGATTCCCAGTGGGGACCAAGCCTGAAATCTTCACACTACGGACCTGGGAATCTCCTGGATCTTTTACCTCCTCTCATCCCATATTGCTTCTGGCCAGAAGCAGGTGTGTCCCCCCACACCGAGATGAATTTCAAGGGGGAACAATGGCATCCTTCTCTCCTGAAATTTCACCTGCTCTGTCGCTTGAACAGACATAAGCAATTGTGAGATTGCTCAATGCTGGGGGACATAGTCTCTGCCTCATTTTAAGGTGCCCATGTTTTAGTGGAAGGTGTTTTGGTATCTGTGACATTTTTGAACACAGCAATGGGTTTGAGTGGGCAAAGATGCTCTGTAAGACAGGGTGGGGTCATTGAAGCCATTTTAAAAAGAGGAAACAAAAGAAAACCTCGGGCATTTTAATATGTTAAATACGTACCCAATTATTAATTCTAAAGACTTCTACAAATCAACCTAGATGAAACTTTTTTCACCTTTTTCCTGCCTGTTTTCCCCTTCTCAGAAACATTTAGACCTACCCTATGGCAATAACTATTGGGAAGTCTCTGCCCTGTATATCAGGGTAGCACAAATAATTCAGCATAAAGCAGCCCAGTTGCTGTAGCTTGGCATTAGGATAAGTATATCTTAAGAAAGTTCTTATGCAGACTTGGCTTCAGGCAATAAAACGTCATAGACGTATAACTGTAGCAAGCGAAATTTCTAGGGAGCAAATTAGGCTGAAAAAAATCTTCTAGAGACAGCTAGAAAGGAATTGTACACCACCCCAAAATAAGGCAAGTTATGCAGTAAATGTTTCATTTATTGGCCTTCTTCCATTACTATTAGGGTTAAAAGACATCTTGTCAATAAGAAAAGTATATTTATGGAGGACTGATGTCTTTCAGAAAGCTGTTCCTGTCACAGATGCCTATAGCAGTGGTAATCGGCTTATGAAAGCAGGTGATGAAACCCTGTACAGATGCATACATCTCCCCATTAACCCTTGGATCATGAGGTATTATTGTCACTTTATTACCCAGACCTGTTATTAGCTGAAGCAAGGTGATCAAGCGAGGCACTGCAGAAAAATGTCAGAACAGAAGAGTGTTCCTCAGGGTTTCAAGGGAAGAGTGTGTGTCTTTCCAAGTCCCTTCACGAAGTCACTGGGGGGGATAGAGGATGCCTGTGAAGTGGGCACTTTTGCCTAACCCTTCCTCTTGCTAAATTTGAAAACTCTTGGGTGTCCAATTTTTAACGTTCCTATGTTGGCTAAGGGAGTAGCTTTCCTCAAGGTCCAAATAAGGAACCATCACCCACGCAGAACAAAAAGCAAACAGAAAATCTCACAGTGGAATCAGGACTTTGGCTTCTAAACATTTCCCCATTTTATAGCTTCCTTATGTTTTCAGAGTCTTTTTTTGGCTTCCCTCAGCACACTCCCGGCATAGATAAGTCCAACACAGCGGGTAACAGATCATCCATCTTGGAACCCAGATCTTTAAAGAAAAATCACACAGGAACACAAATACACACACCCACACATGTACATATCACTGTCAAGGGTAACTTAGTAGAATCTTGCCGGGGGATTGCGGGAGCTGATTATGGTTGTCAACATGTATTCCCCACTTTGGGTAAATCTGACAGACTAGCCTTGTTTTTCTCAAATTCTAGAGTCAAGCTTTCAATATGGTTTGTTTTCTTTGCTGGTGTGTGTGAATCTCTGAGCCATAACTGGGGCGTCGGGTGAAATGATGGAGTCTTTGACTATTCACAGGCAATTTTAAAAAGTCCATTCCAACCATCTCATGCACCAGGTGAGACAAGGCGAAGGGGCCTCAGGAGACACCGCCTATAGCCAGCCTATTTCTGCAGTCCCTGTCCAGCACATTCCTGTATTTCACTGGGCACTTAACGCTTCACCATAGCTCCCCCATGGGGAATCAACACCTAAAAGGTGATTTGTGTAAACCAGAATCTCCTTTTCATGCTCATTGATAGGAATGAACAAGGAAGCACCCCTGGAAGAGGTAACCTACTCACTTAAGTTTTAAGGTATCAACACGAATCCAAAGAGAAAGATTTAATCAAGGAAGGACTGAAGGAGAGGAGAAAACAGAATAGACTTAGCAGAGGGCAGTGGATGAAGAGGGCGAGGTGGAAGTCAGGGAGGCCGAGGGACAGCTACTTACAGTTCAGGATCTGAACTGGCGCCAGGAATGGACTCCAAGGTGTGAAGGCCCAGCTTCTCTCTGCCCTCCCCCCACAACATGCAGAGACCAAACTGGATTCCAAGGGATGGGGGCACAGCTCCCCCACCCATCCCACCCACCTCCCAACATGCAGAGCCCAAGGCAGCAAAATCGCCTGGCTCAGGCTAACGTCAGAACTGGTCTGGTTTCCTGTATTTTTCGAATCTCTGTCATTTGGGCATAACTGTTGGTCCTACAAACTAGGAGTCATCAGTATCCACAGAGAGAAGTTGCCTCAGCACTTGGACCCAAGTCAACTGTTGTTTAAAATTTCCCACCAAAGCTATAAATTACACATCCACATTGTGGGCCCACCTACCTTTTTTCAAGTAGTATTCTAGGTATTTTTCAATATCTTGCTGCTTGGCAACTGAAGCTCCAATTCTGCCACCCCTCCCCCCCTCAGTTCAGGCATCACCTGAGGGACCCCGAGATCATCAGGGATGTGGCCCCTCTGAGATCTTGCTCGTCTATTCAAGCCTTTCTACGGCACCAAGCAACGAAATTAAATGTGGGACATGCACCATCACAGAAGAACTTTTTAATCGCCTAATTAAATCAGAGATTTAAGGAAGGAAGGATTCAAAAGAGTTCCCTTTGGATGAGAAACATAAGGATATGCCAAAACGGGTAAAGTTACTCATCATCGGAAGAAAGCCCTTGGTATTTACGTATGATAAAAATGCAGGCCAGTATAGTAAAATCAATAAGAACAGTCTTTAAAATTTTAATTCAGTATATTCATGAGATCTTCTTATACAGGTAGTACCATAAAGGACATAGAAGACCTCATTATCCAATTTAATTCAGAGCAGAGTTAGATTAAAAAAAACAACAACAACAAAAAGCCAAAAAACTACCACACAGGAGAAAGAAATTGCCCTAGCACTGAGTTCCTATAAATGTGTTCCAGTTTAAGTAAATAAGCCCCTGAAATGAGCCTTAGGAAAGTCTACGCTGCATATAGACAGACTCAGGCACATCAAGTATACAGGTGACAATTAGCAAGTGTATAAAGCTATGGTTATTTCGCTAAGTGTGTAAATCTAAAGGCAACCAAGTAAAAGACCTAAAAAAGGAAACTGTTAAATCCATTTGTACATGGATTTAACAGTGAAGCATTTCATTCTTCATATTTTTACTTGGTGTCTTGAAATAATCCCCTTTCTGTCTCCACTCTCCCTCTTAGACACTGCGCCCGCCTTATTTATTTATGAAGTCTGAAGGTTAGTCCTACCTGCTGAGACTAATTAGCCCTGTGCTTTGTATCCTATGCAATCCTGTCTGATTAAATGTACACATTTGTTTTACTTCTTTTCAGGCTCCTTCTCACTCTACTTCTGATATTCTGATTAATATTAAAGTTGGGAGTTACAGTGATTCTCCTTTGCCTCCCCCCAACCCATTTTTATTTTGCCTGCATCTTATTCTTTAGTGTGCAAATGTGGTTGTGAATCTTTTCCAGTGCAGGGGAATTCATTGGCCTTGTCAATCTCGGTATCATTATTTTTAGTAGTCTTCTTTCTGAGACCTTAGCCTATAAAACAGTTTTGCTGAAACCCCAAACTCTCTAAATATTACATGGCAAATTTGCTTTCTTTAGGAAATCTCGGTGCTGATGGGCCAGCTGAAGTGCAGGTGAGCTTTTTCAGGGAAGGGTGGGATTACATTCTGGACTCTAGATTAATACTGCTCCTGAGAGGCAATTTGCTAAATCCTACTGATTTATTTCTTTTTCTTTTTTCTTTTTCATGTTGTAGTGTCCAGTCTACCTCTTACCGAACATCTACAAAAATGAATCTTCTTGCTGTATCACCCAGCAACACTGTGTTTTGGGAGCCGGGCCTTTCCTCTTTAACATAATCCCACTCCCCATTTTGTAGCAAATCAGTCTGCTCCTCCTCTAGTAACTAAAAGTCAACAAATACCTGCCTCAAGCCCCAGGTTTCCCATCTTCTCCCGGAGGTCTCCTAGCATTGGTTTGGTTAGCAATTTCCTGCCACAGCCACCTACATCTTGATTATTTGGTCAGTCTTTCGGGGATTTCATTTCAGAGCCCCTTCGAAAAAAACTGCAGCCCAACTGATCCCAGGGGCCCGGTGAACTTTCAGTTTTATTTTTCCCTGGCGGTGTTAACGCCCAAACTTTTCACCTCCGAAGTTTTCAAAAAGGACTTTGACTCTAGCTCATATCCTACCAGCTCCAACGTCAGTTAAAAAAAAAAAAACAAAAACAAAAAACCACTAAAACACCACTCTACATGTAAAAGAATCCTATATTTTTTCCTTAAGGATACTTTTAATGTCTCTGACATTTAGTATTTGTTTTTTGGATAAAAAGTCATTTTGGCATATTTATCCTAGTGGGACTTAACAATTCATGAAATGATTCACTACTAATAAACAAAAAAGGGAGGAGGGGGCCTCATGGGTTAATAGTTTCTTTCATTGTAGATGACCAGGAACTTTGACCAGCCCCTTCACTTCTCCAAGCTCTCTGAAAGTGGAGGGTTGATTTTTTCTTTTGACCACCTCTGTCGCATGCCGCCCAAGGGTGGCTGATTCTACTGTTGAATTAACCACCAAGCATCCCCCCCAAACCCCGCCCCCAGCCACCACTTTCTCACAATTCTACCCTTCCTTTTCCCCTCTCTTAAGACTTATTTCTAATATTACTAAACTGCACTTTTTCTGGGCCTCTCCCCATCCCCGCCCCTCAAGTGGGCTTTCCTTCCGCCTTCCTCGGCTCGGATTCCTGACTTGGTCGCCACCCCCTTCTCCTCCTCTCCCACCCCGCATTGTCTTTCTGAAACCGCCCCCTCCCGGAGCGAGTCCCTGCACCCTCGCCCAGAATCCAGGGCTCGCACACACTCCGCGCAGGCCGCTCCCCCTGCACACTCCTCCCTCCGTCTCCCCCCTGCTTCCCCGCCCCTCTCCTCCTCCTCCTTTCCCTCCTCCCTCTCCCGGCGCCCGAAAGGATCATTGTTAGCCGCCCCCGCCCCGCCCACCCGGGCTGTTTATTTATGCACACGTCACCGGGCAGGCCCCGCCCTCCGGCATCTCATTAAGGCAGTGTGTTCCTCTCGCCCTGTCAATAATCTCCGCTCCCAGACTACTCCGTTCCTCCGGATTTCGATCCCCCTTTTTCTATCTGTCAATCAGCGCCGCCTTTGAACTGAAAAGCTCTCAGTCTAACTTCAACTCACTCAAATCCGAGCGGCACGAGCACCTCCTGTATCTTCGGCTTCCCCCCCCTTTGCTCTTTATATCTGACTTCTTGTTGTTGTTGGTGTTTTTTTTTTAACCCCCCTTTTTTATTTATTATTTTTTCGCACATTGATCGGATCCTTGGGAACGAGAGAAAAAAGAAACCCAAACTCACGCGTGCAGAAGATCTCCCCCCCCTTCCCCTCCCCTCCTCCCTCTTTTCCCCTCCCCAGGAGAAAAAGACCCCCAAGCAGAAAAAAAAGTTCACCTTGGACTCGTCTTTTTCTTGCAATTTTTTTTGGGGGGGGCAAAACTTTTTGGGGGTGTTTTTTTTTTTTTTTTGGTTTTCTTCCTCCTTCATTTTTCTTCCAAAATTGCTGCTGGTGGGTGAAAAAAATGCCGCAGCTGAACGGCGGTGGAGGGGATGACCTAGGCGCCAACGACGAACTGATTTCCTTCAAAGACGAGGGCGAACAGGAGGAGAAGAGCTCGGAAAACTCCTCGGCAGAGAGGGATTTAGCTGATGTCAAATCGTCTCTAGTCAATGAATCAGAAACGAATCAAAACAGCTCCTCCGATTCCGAGGTAGGAAAAGCCCCTCGGGCTGGTGGGGTTTTTTATCTGTTTCCTGGGCTTGGCAAATGTTGCTGAAAGGGGAGAAATCGGGGCTAGGGGCGGCGGCGGGGCCCGGCGGGCGGCGTGTGCGTGCGGTGCCACCATTGCAAAAACTTGTAACCCTGTTTTTTCTACCCCCCCACCCCGACCTCGCCGATTCTTTTTCTCCCCGTTCTCCTCCCTCTGCGTGGCGTTTGCCCCTCGCCCTCCCCACCTCCACCCCTCCGGGAAGGCGGAAAGACGGCCTCCGCCTCGCTCCGAAAGTTTCCGAGATAAATCCCGAGAAAGTTTGGAAGAAGGTGAGTACGCCCCGCGCGCCCCGCAGCCGCCCCCCGGGCCGGCCGCCCGCCCCGCGCGCCCGGGCCCCGCGCCCCGCTCGGTCCGGCCCCGCGCCGGTCCGGCCGGGGCGCCCGGCCCCTCGGGGCACTTTCTAAAAAGTTTCTCCTCGCTCTCTCCCGCTCCGCGCGCCCGCCGCCGTCCTCTCGCCGCCCCGCCATGTTAGCGGCCAAGAGGCAAGATGGAGGGCTCTTTAAGGGGCCACCGTATCCCGGCTACCCCTTCATCATGATCCCCGACCTGACGAGCCCCTACCTCCCCAACGGATCGCTCTCGCCCACCGCCCGAACCGTAAGTGCCTCCGCGCCCGGCCCCCGCCCGCTGCCCGCCCGCCCGCGCCGCCCGCCGGGCCCTGCATGCGGCCCCTGCCCTGCCCCCTCCCCGCCTCCCCCTCCCCGCCTCCTCCCCTCCCTCCCTCCCCTCCCCCGCTCGCGGCCCAGGCGGCCCGAAACTCTCCAAACTTTTCTGCCTTTTGTGGACTGGATTTGTTTGCACTTCGCCACGTTCTTGCTTTCAGTTTGCTGCCTCGTGATGTTGGGGAGACCTCTCTTTCCAAGCAGGGCTTTGTTGTGGGGGGGATCCGAAGAACTTTTCTTTTGCGCTCTGGTTCCCCCTCCCCTTTTGGTGGCGGTGGTTGTTTCTTCACCCTGGGAAGATGACTGTGTGGCTCTTTCTTTGCTCTCTCTCCCTCTCTCTCCTTCTCTTCCTTCCCTCTTCTGTGGTGTCTTGGGCTTTCCCCGATTAACCCCTTGGCTGCCGCTGCGGGCCCTGAGTGACTGTGCTGCGCCCGACGCGCGGGCTAGAGAGTGGGTTTCCTCCAGGCGTTGGACTTGAGAACTGGCGAGCGCGCAGAGCCGGGGGCCTTGGAGAGGCGCCTTGGCTTTCTCTTACGGGCGGCTGTGTATTTAGCTTTCTAGTGGCGATCGCGGACTCTCGGCCCTCCTTCCTCCTTCCCCTGGAAGGTCACACTTCCCAGATTGGTCCCACCGCAAACTTGGGGGCTCTGAGGAGCCCTTTTCTTTGGCAACCTGCGGGGCCGCGGGCGCCCTGGGTGCTGTGGCGGGCTCGGCTGCCCCGTACGCTGGCTGCGGGCTCTCCTGGGCCGCGCGGGGCAGCGGGGCAGAGCGGGGCGGGGATGCCCCTGCGGCCCGGGTTCTGGGTTTGTGTGCAGCCGGATGGCCTCCTCGGAGCAGACTTGTATATTTCTAGGGAATTTTGGCGCCTTGGGTTGTATGGCGGGGTCTGCGCTCGCCAGCTTCCGTGTAGGCCCTTCGTGGGGCCCCCCCGGGGGGGGGGCAGAGACCAGGGTGTGCGGGCTCAAGGAGGTGCAGGGGCCGAGGGAGGCCGGGGCGCCTCTCCTTCCAGGGAGTGGGTCGCCGATCGCCGGCCAGCCAACTTTGGGGGCCCCAGGGCAGCGCGGGGTGCCGGGCTCCGGGGGCGCTTCCTGCAGCGTCGGTCCCGCGCCCAACCCTGACATTTGTTAAGACGGCTCATCCCCTCCCCCACCGGCCTCTGCCCCCTGCCCTCACCCTGAACCCCCTCCTCCTCATCCCTCCCTCTCTCTTCTAAGAAGCCTGGATTACGAATCTCTGGACGCAAGACGCGTTTGCGCCTGGCTTCCCGGGATTGTCATTTTACACCCTCTCCGGTTTGGTCCCCATACCCCTTATTTACACACACGACTTTTGTTTTTTCTTTTTCGGTAACTTTAGTTAGCAATTTGAGATAATGCACCCACTGTTCAGCAGCCGTGGATTCGGTTCTAATGGCCGAGGGCTTGCCGGACGGGAGTCGATCAGATCTACAAGTGTTTTTAAGCATTAAAATATTAACTATCAGGTTTGACTTGTTTTTTTGGGCCTTGGCAAAATGGCAAGGGCATGCTAGACCGGTCATTTTTTATGGCTAGGGAAGAGAAATAATTATTCCCCCCCTGCCCGGCGCCCAGGCATGCTTGGGAAGCTGGGAGAGCGGTTCGGCCCGACCCCCTCCTGCAAGGCCAGCTCCACCAGGCTGCAGGGGCCGCGCTCTGGGCTTGCAGCTGTAGGGGAAGCACAGTCCGCTTACTTTGTATTTTTCTTGGGAGCTCGAGGGGCATCTTAAACGGGACCGTTCGGCTGAGAATCGCAGTATTCGCCTACCAATAAACCGGACCAAGCAACATTCCAAAGAATTCCTGAGAATTTCTGCCTCTCCTCCCCTCCCCCTTCCGATGGAAACCTCCCTGGTATTATTTTAAAATCCACTTAACCATCTGAATATTGAGCTTTGATGGCTGGCTTGCCAGCTTTCTTGACTCTTTTTAAACTCCCTGTCTGATGCTGGCAATCTTGCCATCCCTCCTCAAACTTGAGCAGTTGTGTTGTGCTGTAATTAGCAAATAGGGAAATTGTTGAAGGCAAATAAATGATTTCCCGGTGAGAAAAGGAAGGCTCCCAATGATCCGTCCCCTTTGTGGGCATTATAGGAATAGATGGCGTCTAGTTATTTTAATTGTGGACATAGCGGGTGGCCTGGTGCTGTGACATCAGGTTGAGTCTGAGAAGACATTTCTGAACTCAGTAGGCAGTTTCAGTATTTACATGTCAAACACCAGCAGACATCTTTGTGTACACTGCCCCTTCTTCTTTCCTCTCTGTTACCTGGGTTAGATTATGTGCTCCAAAATTAAAGTTATTTATTTAGGCTGGTCAGCAGAGCAGTGGAAATGAGGACGGTAGGCTGTTGTGTGTCACTCCTGACGTCTTCAATCAGAGGGCCAGCTTGCAATTCCAGATTTGATACAGCTGCGGGAGGAATGGAGGCATCTATATAGCAAGATAGCGGCTTCCCATGCTCTTCTGAAATTTTTAGTGCTTTGTAGGGTTTGTTTTTAATGACAAGGTGTGAAGACAAATTCCTTGTATGCTTTATTCTTTTCCCTTTGCTCCTTGGTGGTGGTGATTTTTGCTACATTTTCTGTTACTTATGATGTACCTGTAAGCAGCTGCATCTTTAAAAGCAAACTCTCTGGAACCCTGGTTTCTGCTTTTTAATTTAAGAATGTAAAGAATTAGAGAGTATTATTAAATCGGCTTATGATGAATAATACATTATCTCAAGAATAATGCTTTAATTGCTGAAGATGCCATAAAGCTTGATAGTAATAATTTTATTTTAAAATGACAAAGATTTCTGCATAATATTAATTTAGTCTTTGATACAGTAATAGGAATGGCTTTTAAAAAGACAGATTCAGATACAAAAGTGCATTAAGGAGAGGTCTAGTTAAGTAGATGGGAAGTGTTAGAACTGCAAATACTAGAATTGTGGTAACATTTGTATACTAAAGATAAGACTACTATAACCTATTAAAGTTGATTGGAAAAAGTAGTTTTACATTTCTTTTTCCCTCCTGGCAAAGGGGAAAGAGGAGTACGGTGGTTGAAATTCCAGTTCGGCTTGAAATTTCTTTTTAAGGACTTGATTATTCGAGTCTTTGCATCTTCTCTTATCCAAAATTATTTGCTTTTCAGCTGAGCTGTTTGCTGCTAGGTTGAACAGATAAATAAGTTGCATCTTGAATTCATTTTTGAATTTGGAAGCTAGCATTTAAAGGAAACTGAGAGGGGCCTATTCATTGGGGTTTTATTTAGCCGGGCAATTTCTCTTTTTGGCTTGTGAAAAATGGATGTTTTCTCCTCACTGAAACAACATAACCCTTTCTAATACAAAATATGTAGACCTCGGAGTGTGAAGGGTTAATGGTGGTCCTTCCCAGTTGTCCTCCCACCCCCCCCACCTCACGCCTGATTGTTTTGACAACACTTTTCAAAGTGTGACATTCCAAGCCCCTACATAACAATGTAATATTACTGTAATTACACAGGTCATTACATTTTAAATAGAGAACAATAAAATGCTTATCGCCCTGAAAAAGAACAGGTGTTCTTGCCCTTCTTTGGTATTTATGCTAATTGTTTTTCATCTCCTTCAGAAATATTTATGGCGAACATGTTTAGATTTCAATCTCAATGCAACCATATTAATTCCATGCTAATCTTTATAGGTTAGGGTTTAATGTCTGCAGTATGGATTATAGGCTCAACATTCATCCAATAAGTCATATTGTAATGATTATAAATTAAATATGCCAGCGCTTTCCACTTTGTTGATGCTGAAACTTTCTGAAACCCCAGAAAGAAACTCAGGCATTTGGGAGCCTAACGAAGGAGCTTATCTGAAAGATGTGTTTTTGGAAACTTTGACTGTTTAAGGGAAGGAGCTTTGACTGATGCCCTCCGTGTCTGATTGAGGAGGAATGAGGAAAACAGTCCTCGTTCTTGCTTGGAGTTTTTCACCTTGATTTTAATTTTACTGATAGGGATTTCATTTAGAGTCACTGCTGGAAGTTGGTCAGCTTTCTGTTTCTTAGCAAGCTGTGAAAAAGTTACCGGAAGATTTCCAGGGGCTTTGCAGATCAAGAATGCTCTTCTGTTGGCAGTGCTGGATCGCTGCAGTTCTGCAAGGCATTAAAAAAAAAATATTTGCTTTAGAAAACTAGCATTTTAATAGTTGCACCAGAGGCTGTGCTTTTAAAGATTACAGTAGAAGTCTTTCCAGGTTTTGAATGCCTCCTTACATCCCATGAGGTGCCCCTGCCTGTGTGCAGAAAGTGCCTAGATTTCTCGGTGGAGAAATCCTGGTGCAACTTCTCTTACACACGTGCAGTGGGTAAACTAGAAGGTATCTAAGAGGATTTTACATTTTGTCAGATGCTTCACAACAGGCCCCCCCGCCCAGCCGCCCAGTCACATTAAAAATGCACTGTAGAGAAAGGACAGCTGCACATTTTTGTATGGACGCGTGTTTCTGGACCATGACTAAAACTCCGAGGACCTTTCCCCCAGCTGTCTGGAAGTTATGTGGAAGTTGGTTTATTGGCAGTTAAGTATGAGACAACCTGGATTTAGCAAATGCTCTCTCCTGCACAGGAAGTAGATGACATTATGTTGGGGGAAGGGAGAAGATTTCAGGCAAGGAGTGATTTACTCTTTTTTTGTTTGTTTGTTTTAAACGATGGAGTTGCCAAATAAAAAATAAGCACTTTCCCGGGAAGTAGGTGTAAGCTTTTTAGTCTTGATGAGTAGCATTAGATAATATCTTTGACCGCATTTATAATTCTTTTGAGGTGACATATTTCAAAGTTGGGAAAAGGAGGCCGAACCAAATTATTGAGGGTCTTTTTTCGAAGGGGTGTGTGTGTGATGTGGGCATCTGAGTTTCTTTTGGGAGTGAATATTGGCAACCATGTAAGTCAGTCTTCAACTCTGACTTATAATTGAGCACATTTGTGAAGGAAATGGTTAATTTTACAACCAAAGGCAAACTTGCACCTCGACAGGTCTGCTGAAAGAAATGTGCCCCAGTCTTTTGCTGGCAAGCGTACCACCGGGTCATAAATCCACAGGCTTTATTTACGGCCCATAACACTTATGAATGTTAAGATATTTGACGCCACGTTGGCCTTATAATATTCAAGGTCCGCAGACATTGGCAGTAGCTCAAATTTCTCTCACTAATTATAAGCAATGAGATGGGGGGGGTATCCCAACGCAAATGCTTCCCTCCCTTCTCCACTGACCCCCACCTCTGCAATCTGAGTTTACTGAGACAGACACCACTCCTTTGGCAGCTGACTTGTACGTTTCCTCTAGGCTATTGTTATACACATTTATAAAGAGCACTTTCAGGAATGGAAATTCAGTGGGGGCCATGCACAAATGCCTTTTTCAAAAGCAAAGTTGCTCTAGGTGTTTGCATCTTTCTCCTTTTCTCCCCTTTTCCTTTCTCTTTTCTTAATCCCCCCAACACCCCCACCTTTTTTTTTTTTTTTTTGAGACTACATTGCCTATATTGTGCATTATCCCCAAGAATACTTAAAGAAACCTAGTATGGGAGACGGTTCTTTAATTTATATAATGTTCCCCTGAGCTGGAAGGGAAAATATGCACATTATATAGTACACTAGTTAATGTGAGAGTTTTTAAAAAATGTGAGGTGAGGTGAAGAGAGTTGATTAAAAGAATGTAATAGGTGAGGGGGAAAGAAGCCCAGGTTTACATCGGGGATAGGAGAGCTGCTTATTTGTGAAAAATGTGCTGGTATCTGGGGGAGGAGGCACAGAAAAGTAGCCAGAGGAGACAGAATAAATACCTAAGAGAGATTAGAAAAGTATAATACAAGAGGACAAAGATTTGGGCTTGGGGAATTGAAATTGGAGATTGGAAGTTTCCTTTTGGAGGGGTGTGGGAGGACCGTGGATTGAGCTATTAAAAAGGGATATTGCTTTGCTCAGCAAAGATGGGTTGCAGTCCCTTCATTACCCGGGGTGTTCTACCTAGCCACAGATGCGTTTCCTATCAGTTATGTGTAAGCATTTGGGGGTGGGGCATTATCTGTGGTGGAGACCGGAGTGTGGGAGAGAAGGCCAGTTGTCCTACTGATTTTAATTTATATTTAAAAAGTGGGCTGTTCCAGTCTATTACAAACTGCGCGGTATAGCGGAGGAAGTGGGATTCAGAGGTGTTTGCCAGGCCAGGATAGATGATGGCTCTGTCATTTTGACTGGGTCCTTCCTTCCATCCAACCCAAACTTAAAGACCCAGGCCGAAAGGTTTTCTTTTCTAATCAATGGCATGCAGAAACTTACTAGCCCTCAGGGATAGAAGTGAATCCCTAAACAGCTCATTACAAAGATGGGGCTGTGGGATCTCTGAACGGGTTATCAGCCGAGGTGTTCTTCAGTTTTCCCATGATAGGTTTTTCTTCCTTAGGCACATCTGATTTCGGGCTGGTAATTCGACCTGTTATATTTTATTCTTTTTGTCATGAAGTAGCCCAACCAGGCGGGTCTACGGAGGAAGGAATGGCCAGGAGTGGGATCAGCCCTGAAGGAGTTAAAATTGCTCCCTAAAGTTTGGCATCATGAAAATAAATTTGAGGCCTGGTAGGCATTAGCAGGGCACAGCACATTTACAGAGCTTAATTAGTACGCACTGTAATTGTTCATGGTCTGCCAGAAGAAGTAATGTTCAGGAAAAGTGGAGTCCCTCTCTTGCAGTCTTCAGCTTGAAACCGATAAATCACTTGCATATTTGTGTAGTGATTCAAATGGAGCTAAGACCTCTCCCATCCCAACATGTGGTAAATTGTAAAGTCAATGAATTGCAGATGTAGGCTACAGTGAGATTCTCTAAGAAAATGCAGAATGAATGGGAAAGAGTGATGCTATAAATATTTACTGAGAAGATAACTAGATTTCTTCATGCTGGGCCAATTATGATATACTAAAATTTATCAGTAAAATGCTTAAAAAATTGAGAGGATTTGTGTGGGTCTTTAGGTGGGTTGGTTTGTTTTGGAAAGTGAAATAAAAGACACTATGTTATCATCATGTCAGTTTTATTAAGCCTGAATCACAATGGCATACCCAGGGAAGGACACATGAAACCCATATTAATGCAAATTAATTCGTTATAGGTTGCAGCACTGTGACTGCTAAGTGGAGTAATAATGGGGGCATCATTTTAAGAGTGTTAGTGTAGCAACTTTTAATTAAAAATGCTGTGTTAGGAACATGTCTCAGCACTTCAGCCCACGTGTTTTTATAGATGCTAGAAATATGTTTTGTACAAGAGCAAGAAACCTGATTCACTTTATTTCCCCCCCCAAACAGTTTAAGAACTTTATGTTTTGACGTTGAAAGAAAACTGTCTAGTTTTTCTCAAAAATCAACCCAGAAATGCCTATCACCATAACCAAGTTCAACTTCACCTTTTTTTTTTTTTACAAGACTTTGTACCACAAAGTGGAAAAACAATGAATAGAGCATTTCCCCATAGACCTATAGATAAAACTTTCTTGAAGCGACTTTCTCCCTTTTTTTCTTCTTAGAGAATTTTGGTCTCAGGCAATGTTGCAAGTCAATACTTCTTTCCCCAAATGTGAGTAGGTGGATCTGTATAGAAGCTGTAAAAGTTAATGATCGTTCTCTGACTCATAGCTGATGGTTTCAGGTTGAGGAAGAGAAAAATTAATGAGGGTAAATAGACATTTGATGGAACATTGAGACAGTAGGAGAGATTGTTCTTGTGTCTAAAGGCATGCATTTTGTTGTAGCAGAATTTCTGAGGGAGAATGCCAGGAAGTGAGGGGATGGCATCGTGAAGTTATTGTTTAGGGATTGTACAAATGTTCAGTGTCTAGATCTTTGCAGGAAGGTTTAAGCTCAAGTACCAGGCAATGCTGGTTTTGCCTTTTCTCTTGAAGTCAGAGGCCCCCCGCCCCCCCACCACCTTAGTACTTTTTATAAGGGCAGGCGGTCACCCAAAGTCCTGGTCAAAAGTTTATTTCCCATTAAATGTAAAAGGCTCTGAACACAGGGCTGGGGGGCAGTGGGTTAGGGGAAGCTGGGCTCATAATGGTCTGTGGTTGCTTAAATGACTAATGACCTAAGGAAAGTTCTTAGGTATACTTAAAAAAGTATTTTGTTTCTTAAGGTAATTACATGGAAATTAGATTTCAAGTGGCTCATGGTAGTAGCTATAGGGTAGAGAAGAAAGTCTACCAAAGAACACCTCCAAGGAAATACTCTTTTTTTTTTCAAATCTACATATATAAGAGAGAGCCAGGTGCGTCATAAAACTGAAAATAAAGTAAATGTACCACCTCTTCCCATTTTAGCAGGACAAATAGACATCAAAAGTTAATGTTCGTCGTATTAGAAGTTAGCTTAGTGCTGGAAAAACTAACAGGATTTCAATTGTTTTAGTTGTCTTTGAAGAGGAGATTTCTGTGGTTGAAAAAAGCTGTTTCCCCTTCCATGTCTGGGTATCTATGATGTTTTGTATGTGAAATGTCAAATTTAGAGCCCAGTAGTGATGAGAAATAAAATGAGGAATCTGGATGTGATAATAATAGTGGAAGGGGTTAATCTTAAAATATTGGTCTTTGCATTGCTGAAGAATTTTGCAAGCCTGTGCTGTGAACCAGCGAGTCTTCCTAGTTCTTCCTCTGGACCAGTGAGGGCTGAAGCATTTGGGGGTGGTAGAATGGGGGATGGGCTTGGTCACTGATTTTTGTTGAGAGCTTCATGGGAAGGAATGAAATGAAAAATACATTGGAGTTCTCATGTGGTAACTCCCTGGGTACTCCATGCAGGGAGGTGCCATTTTGAAGGTGTGGTGTACACCCAGATGAGAGTAGCCACGTTTGCCGGATGAGGAAATGATGTGGCGTGCTCTTGGAGCACTCCAGGTGACTGGTGCAGGACCCCAAGAGATGAGGCAGATGGGAACCTGCTTTTTTTGGAGACGGAGTTTTGCTTTTGTTGCTGAGGCTGGAGTGCAGTGGAGCTATCTTGGCTCACTGCAGCCTCTGCCTCCTGGGCTCAAGCAATTCTCCTGCCTAGCCTCCCAAGTAGCTGGAATTACAGGTGCTGGCCACCTCGCCCAAGTAATTTTTTGTATTATTTTTATTATTTTTTTGAGACAGAGTCTCGCTGTTGTCACCCGGGCTGGAGTGCAATGGCTCAATCTTGGCTCATTGCATGCAACCTTTGCCTCCAGGGTTCCAGCAATTCTCCTGTCTTAGCCTCCCAAGTAGCTGAGATTACAGGCCCACACCACCACACCCTGCTAATTTTTTTTTGTGTGTGTGTGTTTTGAGTAGAGATGGGGTTTCGCCATCTTGGCCAGGCTGGTCTCAAACTCCTGGCCTCAGGTGATCCACCCGCATTGGCCTCCCAAACTGCTGGGATTACAGGCGTGAGCAGCCGCGCCCAGCCTGGGAACCTGGTTTTTAAAATCAGATATCTTCGTCATCTTGTCCTGGACTTCTCAATTTCCCCTCATATTCCAAAGCACAAATCGCCTACCATCTCATATTCTTCCTTCTAGCTTCTGGAGAGACGAATGATTGTTCCAGTTTAGAATGCCAGGGGTTGACTTAGTGTATTTTTAAAATCTGTGCCTTTAAAGAAATTAGACTATAATGAACAAGTCAACTCTGGGTTTTACAAGAGAGGAAAAAGTGAAAGTATGCATTTTTTGAAAAAAAAAAAAAAAAAAAAAAAAAAAGAAGTATATTGGGAAAAGAGAGAGAGGGTGGGAACCCAAAGGAGAAACAGGAACATTTTAAGTCCTTGTTGAAGTGGCTGGAGAAAGTGTAGCTTAGAAATCTCTCCAGAACAATGGTTGCTGGCTAGGAGGGAAGATCTGACTTAGAATAAGCTGCTTGTGCTGGGTGTGTTTGTGAGCTGGGTGAGGTTTTCTGTGTCACTGGGCACCTGAGGGAAGTTACGTGACTGGAGGGGGGAGTGGGGGGTGTTAGAATGTTGTGTCTGTGTGTGTGTGTGTGTGTGTGGAGGGAGGGAGGGAGGGAGGGGGGGAGGGGGAGAGAGAGAGAGAGAGAGAGAGAGAGAGAGAGAGAGAGAGAGAGAGAGAGAGAGAGAGCGCCAAATTAACTTTGTCCTATATATTGGTTTCTCTGCTAGTCTTAAGGAACTTGCAGCTGCATTTTCGCTGTTTTAATTGCAGCATTCTCTCTAGGTTGGTTGGTGTTATTTAGGTAATGATGAAGGCAAGGATTAAGAACGGAACTGGACAAGTGAAAATTGAATTTGGATTAACCACAGTTTCATTAATTTATTCATAAGATTGTGACTGTATTTTTTTTTTCTGCAACATATCCTTAGTTATCAGGTGTCCATTCAATTTTAATTGACAATATAAGATTCCTGTGGTTATCCTGTGTGCGGATTGCCTAGGGGCTCTGCAGGGATTGTGGGAAGAAAAGCTCGGACAAGTTTCCATTAAGCTCTGAATCAGGCGATTGGAAAAGAAGAGAATAAAACCAACTGAAAAGAGAGGGACACATTGTTAGTGTTGCCTACTCTGCTTGAAGGAGAACCCTCCTCTCAGACGAGAGCTACTTTCTGGCCAAGAATTCCAAACTCGCAGAGAAACCTGTCCCAGGCACAGAAGTTGTTTTAACGCTATGCAGAATTGTCACAGTAATTAGTGCAATCTCTGCTTACTGACTGGCGGTTTTTACAAAAAGGAGAGGGGGACAAAGGGTGCAAAGTCGTCTTTGTTTTTCAGCAGGTCACTTTATTTTATTTATTTTTTTGAGACGGAGTCTCACTCTGTCATCCAGGTGGAGTGCAGTGACATGATCTGGGCTCATTGCAACCTCCACTGCCCAGGTCCAATCGATTCTCTTGCCTCAGCCTCCTGAGTAGCTGGGACTACAGGCACCTGTCACCACACCTGGTTACTTTTTACATTTTTAGTAGAGACGGGGTTTCACCATGTTGGCCAGGCTGGTCTCAAACTACTGACCTCAGGTAATTCACCTGCCTTAGCCTCCCAAAGTGCTGGGATTGCAGGTGTGAGCCACTACGCCAGCACTTCACTTTAGATGCTGCTTCTGAGTGTGTATGGAGGGCTGTATGTGGGGGAAGGATCTTCTATCGTTTTAGGGAGGTGTGGTTTATTACTCTCCCTTGACAGGTGTAGAGTTTTTATCCCCACGTACTTCATTGTGTCTCCTTTTAATATTGATTAATATTCGGTTGGGGGCAAGCAGACTTATATTAATCTACATATAAATATATATATATATATATATATACTGTTTTCTGTTTGTTCATTTGGAACAGATAAAATGATCTCAGAGCCCACTGCATCCTAAATTGGGTATTTATAGACTTAGATCATGAACAACATGGATTTAGACTATTTTTTTATTTGATTACTACCCTTGTGTTTATTTTGAGTTAGTTCAAAAGTTCTTATGTGATTTGTTTCCTCTTTATTTATTTTTTAAAACTGTGTGGACTGAATTGGTTTTCTTCCATGGAGCAAGATACAAATTATCTGAATCTGATACTCACAGCCTAAATTATGCTTTGTGCTAGTAACACAGACGTGTTCTGGTGATAGTAATAGCACAGGAGTAATACCAGTAGTTTGTAGTTATAATACTACAGATCCATGTTTGGCGATGCAGTTCATTTGCCTGTTGCAAGGAGGGGAGTGGACATCCATTTCCCGGGTCATCTGATTCCTCATTATTTGTTCCTACATTGCAAATCAAAATACATTTTCAGGTGGGGTACAGTGGCTTGCACCTGTAATCCCAGCAATCCCGGTAATCATGAGGTTAAGAGATCAAGACCATCCTGGCAAACATGGTGAAACCCTGTCTCTACTAAAAATACAGAAATTAGCTGTGTGTGGTGGTATGCACCTGTAGTCCCAGCTACTCGGGAGGCTGAGGGAGGAGAATCACTTGAACCTGGGAGTTGGAGGTTGCAGTGAGCTGAGATCACACCACTGCACTTCAGCCTGGTGATAGAGCGAGACTCTGTCTCAAAAAAAAAAATGCATTTTCAGATAATTGTTGAGCTCTTTTAGTGATTATTGTATTGTTTACAAAATAAATCAGCAGATGGTGTTTGTTTTCCCAGTTGGTGGGATCCCAAGATTAACAAGTATTGTTTGAGTGAACAGTCTTGCTATTCCTCTCTATTTCGGGATACCTGCTTCTTTGATGGTTGGTCTCTAGGACTTCAGAGGGAAAGGCTGAGGACACACTTAGACCTTGTGGAGGGTCTGAGTCAGTCTGTGACTTATATTCACTCAGTTGTCACCTAATAGGTGGTCCTTTCTTAGAAAATTAGTGGCTTTTTGGCAGTGTTCGGCCTCCTCTTTGGGGAAGTGTGGATTACTAGAGTGCAGGCGACAGAGATGGCCTGGGATGGACAGCTTAGTCATCATGAAAGAATGTATAAGGCATCGGGTGGCCCCTGAATTCTGTGTGATACATTTGTTTTCCCAGAAATAGAAAGCCAGGGCCCAGTTATTAGAAATATGGGGCAGGGTGGTGCTTGTACTTGTTTCAGTCTTGTGGCTTCTCATAATCTTTTCTCTCATAATCCGTCTCGCCTACATGTTGCAATTCTGATGACTTTTTGCAGCACACAGTTCATTTTTCCTCAGCATCCCGCTCAGCACACTGGCTTCCTTTATGTCTTAATGGGCATCTGTCTTTCCCTTTCATGTCATTGATTCTCACTCCCAGCCCCCGCCTTCCCTGTATGCTTATTGAATAGGTGCTTTAAAAACAAAAACAAAAACAAAAAATCTTTACCCTAGATTGTTATGATCATCTTATCCATAGCAACAAATAAAAGTACACAGGTCTTGATTGAATGCCAAGGCTGCAGTTCAATCTAGGAAGGTTTGTCTGCTGCTATTCATAAACTGCTTAAGATGTTTTCTTGTAGTTTGTGACATAAGCAGAACGCTTTGATTTGGTTTCTTTCTACAGCTCCATTTTCAGTCCGGCAGCACACATTACTCTGCGTACAAAACGATTGAACACCAGATTGCAGTTCAGGTAGGAAATGCAAGAGATTCTGAAGCTTGAATTGTCAATATGTAGGTCTCTTGTGTGTTTTATTCTCTGCCCCTTCCCCCAACTGAGATGATGATAATGATGGTGATGATGGTGATGGTGATGATGATGGTGATGGTGGTGGTGGTATGGTGGTGGTATGGTGGTGGTGGTGGTGGTGGTGGTGGTGGTGGTGGTTGAATCACAGGGAGAAGGGGAGCAAAGGAGAGAGAAGCAGGAGAAATGCTGCTGAAATGATTTAGAGATATGGAAAGAAGGAGAAGCATGTGCTTATTGTTAAGAGTTTCTTGATCAGGCATAATGGGCCCATAGACGCCAGCTTGACTACTGTTTTTCTTTGCTTAGGGAGGGATCTTGAGTTGGGAATAAAGCGGGCGGCACAGCATAAACGGGAAGGCTTAAGGGGAGAGGTGGGAGAGGAGGCCGTGCGGCAGCTAGAGGGTCATTTCTGGTGGATCAAAATCATGTGAAGTGGCGCTAAGAATATCATTTTGGACCTGATAATCCTGAAATGTTGATTTCTCTTGGACCTGCTGATATACGACACTAAATGTGCTGGAGGGGAAAGGCGACAGATCCCAGCTTCTGCTGAGTGTCCTGTTTCCTGCTCACATAGTACTTCCATTCTCTTAAATCCAAAGGCTAAACAAATCATGGACTAATATAGACTCGGAGCTGAACTGATGCCAGCAGAATGCAGTAGAGGAGGGAGAACAGACTAATACGATTTTCGTCTGTCTGCCTGGCCTTGCTGGGATGGATGTACCTCACGGTGTAACCAGTGGTACCAAAACTTCTTGAGTGTTCTGCTTTAACCCTTTGAAGGGATTCTCTTGAAACCTTTTGC
Source organism: Callithrix jacchus (assembly GCF_049354715.1). Taxonomy (NCBI): domain Eukaryota; kingdom Metazoa; phylum Chordata; class Mammalia; order Primates; family Cebidae; genus Callithrix; species Callithrix jacchus. The sequence goes on from NC_133513.1 coordinate 105,909,079, forward strand.
TGTAGTGTGAAAGCCTGGCTGGAGGGCCTTCTTTTCTTGCAAGTTGATATTGGCTTGTTAGGTCATTTGCATTATTCCATGACTTCTTTTCTGGTGGAGAGCTCTTGCAGAGTGTGTGTGTGTGTGTGTGTGTGTGGTCTTAGGGAGCTGCAGCCACAGTGTATCTTTGTAGCACTCTCATTTCAGATCTGCGTCTTCGTTGATAAGCCTTCCAGATAGCTGTTTGCCCCAGGTAAACGGAATTATTCCACCAGTGAAAAGCATGAGTCAGCAGACATTTTTGTTGCATTCCTGCTGTTTCTGTACTCATTTTCAGGCCACAGCAACTATTTTAAAAATATTTGAGGCCGGGTGCGGTGCCTCACGCCTATAATTCCAGCACTTGGGGAGGCTGAGGCAGGCAGATCACTTGAGGTCAAGAGTTCGAGACCAGCCTGGCCAACATGGTGAAACCCCATCTCTACTAAAAATACAAAAATTAGCCCAGTGTGGTGGTGGGTGCCTGTAATCTCAGCTACTCAGGAGGCTGAGGCAGGAGAATCGCTTGAGCCTGGGAGGCGGAAGTTGTAGTGAGCCAAGATCGTGCCACTGCACTCCAGCCTGGGAGACAAGAGTGAGACTCTGTCTAAAAAAAAAAAAAAAAAAAATGGATGACTTCTGCCGTTGTGCTGCCGACCTTCTTGTGTGTGTCTTTTTTTTGGGAAAAGTGTGACTCTTGATTTTGTCCCTCTCCACCCCTGAGGGTTTCCAGGAGGCTGCAATTGTTCCTTTAGGTGTGCTGCCTGTTGGTCCCTCCTTCTTCCTTTTGATGGACAGCATAGTAAGTCTTGCTCCCAGAGAGTGCTTTATGTGCAGGACTTGGTTAGAGAACAAGCCGAAACCCTAATTCTTGGTGAATGGGTGGATGTACAATGTCCGGAGGCCTCCTGCATCTCGGGGAGTGCTGGAAAATCCTGTTGCCTGGGGTGTGGGAATTGTTGGAGTTGAATAGGATAGTGATCCTTATCTTGGTGTGGAAAGGCCGGCTGGGGCCATGTCACTGGGAGACTAGCCCGGACCAGTCCAGCTGTTGTATCTTTACACCCGTTGCTGAAGTGCCCCTTGTTAGACCGAGCAGTTCGTCTTTCTCCAAACCACCTGGCACGGTGCAGGCCATGTGAAGCGCTTTCTCAGGAGGAAGATGGAGTAAATTACAGAGCTTATTGTTTTGGAGGACTGAAACCATTACTATTCCTCCATGAACAGGTAGTATTGTTCTCCTCCGCTTCTATTTGCTAAGGCTTGATGCCCATGTGGGCAAACAGAGAGACATTTTATTAGAGACCCAGCTCCATGCTCTTGCAGTATTCATTCTCCCTCAGTCTCTGCTAGACCCGCACAAGGCCAAGCTAAATGGCAGCTAGCTGTAATTTTAGTTTGATCATCAAAAGATAAATGGCGAAAAACAAAACCAAAGAAGCAATGGGAAAAGAAGGGGAGCGCTTAGACAAAATCAAATTGTTCCCGGAGTGCATTGGGAGCTCATAATCGTTTTTGCTCTGGTGCAGCAGAGAGCAGACATGTTCCCTTCATTCCGTTCTCCAACTTAAGGCTAAATGCAATGTGATGGTTAGGGCAGAATTATTGGCCCTGGAAACTTAAGACTCTTTAACCTTAGTAAATACTGGATTTCAATAGGAGCTGAGCCTGTTGCTCTTCTAAGCTATATCCTGAAATAACCGAGAGTAGTATGACCCTGTGCACCACAGGAGACTCACACTCTTTCCCCTTCCCATCCCTCCTGTAATCTCAGGACTCAGCCAAGCTCACCATTTGTATGAATGGCCTTGAGTGATTCTATAGACACGTCACATTCTTATAAAAGGTTTGGACATAATAGCAGTTTCTATGTTTAGTGCTTTCCTACTTTGGACAGCCTCCTAGCTCCCCTTGGTTTTGAAAAGACAAGAGCAACTCAGATGGCCACGTTCTCCCAAAATGGATAACACAAATAAAACTAGAATGAAAATTAAAAGGTCTTTTAGAAAAGACATTGTTTTAAAATTCTGTTGACTTTTTAACTGTTTTATTGAAATATAATTTACATATAACACAGTACACAGATGTCTAGTAGAGAGGTAGATGAAGTTTTCCGTATGTGAACATCCATGAAACCATCATTCGGATCAACATAGAGAGTGAGGTTGGGACACCTTTATTGTCAAGGGCCAGATAGTAAATATTTTGGGCTTTCTGAGCCATTGAGTCTCTGTTGCAACTACATTTGACCCTTGAACGACATAACACGAGTTTGAACCACATCAGTCCACTTAGATGTGGATTTTCTTCTGCCTCTGAGACAGCAAGACCAACCCCTTCTCTTCCTTATCTTCCTGGTCAGGCAACTTATCCCGAAGATGGCAAGGGTGAAGACCTTTATGATGATCCACTTCCACTTAATGAATAGTAACTGTGTTACCCTTATGATTTTCTTAATAACATTTTCTTTTCTCCAGCTTATTTTATTGTAAGAATGCTGCATATAATATATACATGAATTATATATTAATTGACCTTATCAGTCAGGCTTCTTGTCAACAGTAGGCTATTATTAAGTTTTTGGGGAGTCAAAAGTTATACTCGGGTTTTCTTTCTTCCTTTTTTTTTGAAACGTAGTCATGCTCTGTCACCCGGATTGGAGTGCAGCAGCGCGATCTCGGCTCACTGCAACCTTCGCCTCCCAGGCTGAAGCAAGTCTCCTGCCTCAGCCCCTCCTAGCCCCGCCACCAGTAGCTGGGACTATAGGCACATGCCACCACGCCCTGATAATTTAATTTTTGTATTTTTAGTAGAGATGGGCTTTCATCGTGTTAGCCATGATGGTCTCAATCTCCTGACCTTGTGATCCACCTGCCTCGACCTCCCAAAGTGTTGGGATTACAGGCATGAGCCATCACACTGGGCCTATACTCAGGTTTTCAACTGTGTGGGGGTTCGGTGTCCCTGGCCTGGGCGTTGTTCAGGGATCAGCTGTACTCAGTGCTATTGTGCTTTGTAAGCAGTCAATGACAAACCCAAGGGAATATACCTATACCTACACACACACACACACACACACACACACACACACACACACACACGTATATATTGTTGTGTCTCAATAAAACTTTATTTAGAAAAAACAGGCAGTGGCTGGATTTGGCCCCACAGGCTATAGTTTACTAACTTTGGATAAAGAACTCCCCAAAAGTCTCCCTTGTTTCCCCCCCTTTCCAGTTATTTGGTTTCTTCCTCTTTCCCCTGCCCCCACTGAGAAGTCTCATCATCTGTTAGTTTTATTTATCAGTATAGGTTAGTTTTGCCTGTTTTTAGGCTTCATGTAAATGGAATCTTACAGAATGTACTGTTTCGTGTCTGACTGCACTCAGCGTTTGTCTGTGAGTTTCATCCATGTTACTGTGGGTAGCAATGGTTTGCTCTTTTACATGGCCAAGTAGTATTTCACCAGTGAATATGCTTCAGTGCAGGCATCCTTTCTGTGCTGTTAGATATTTGGATTGCTTCCAAGTTTTTGCTATTATGAATAAAGTTCTAATAACATTCTCACACACATCTTTGGGGAAGTATGTATTTCCATTTCTGTTCATATACCCAGGAGTAGACTTGGAAAGGCATGGGGTAAATGTGTGTTTAGCTTTGCACTGACCTTCTGAGAGAGACCTGAATGCTGGATTTGCGTGTTGTCATTGCAACAAGCGTAGTAGTTGATAGGTATGTGAGTGATACATTTAGGGGGTGAGCAGTAAATTTATTTAGGTGTGATCAGAGGCCAATTGCCCAAGCTCCGGTGCAGGTTCCTTCATGCAGTGGTTTGGCCTTTGGCCCTAGCTCCTAGGAACTTCTCCCACTGTCTCCATTAACCTGGAAGGAGGACTAGCAGGCTGAATTCCAGAGGTGGACCCACATTGCAGATGGGTATAAACAGAGCTGTCTCCCAGGAATGCCCTGAAGGTGATTGGAGATAATGTTGAGGTATCCCTGTTGCCTTCCTGAAGAAAGCCCTTCCAACACTCCAACTCTTAGCATTGTTCCAACCCCAGAAGCACTGTTGTAAGGAAGGTCAAGACCCACAGAAGATGTTTCCCTTGGTTTTCGGAAGGGCTACTTCTGAATCAATTAAGCCTTTGTTTTAAGAGTGTTTTGGCCAAAGGTTGATGTTTTAACACCAAGTCAGATGTGATTTAGGAAAAACCTCCACACGCAGCAAAAACAAACTGTGTAGACCTTTCTTGGTTGTTTTTCTTTTTAGATGTGAAGTGGTTTGTGTGTGTGTGTGCACGCACACGTGCATGTGTGTGCATGTGCGCGCTTGTGCATGCACACAAAGACAACTAGGAGAGGATCCAGAAGAAATGGACCATTTTATTTGTTTACACAGCTGAGTAGTGGGGATTGTGCAGTGAGGGTTACTTTCCCTCTTGTTCTTCTGCTTGCAAATTCCCATCTGAGCTTTACCAAAGCATAACCTTCTGCTTGGTCTTAGAACTCCTCCACCATGATTCGGTAAGGCCACCAGAACCCTCCTCCAGGGCTTGGGTGCCTTTTGGAGCCAAGGAGAGAAGAATCCTAACTGGAGAGCGTCCTTACCCCTTCTTGGCCACTTTTTCCTGGATGTGAACTGAATGCTCAGTCTTGTCCATGCCTTAAAATTGTTAAGATTCCTGGGGTGCTGTGACACAGAGTCTATGTCTGTGCTTGAGAAGAGCCTTCATGCTGTGATGAGCATGGTCGGAAATTAGTACCAGCGGACTGGCCCAGCATTGAAGAATGAGGTGGCAGTGTTTGCAGAGGGTGGCAGCTTCTAATGGGGGTCTGTCATGTTCTGGGCCTGTCCTCTCACCCATCATGAGTTCCCTGGCCTTTGGGTTTTCATGAGGATTTGCTCTCTTGGCTGAACAGCAGATCCAGGCTACGTGAAGAACTCCCAGAAACAAGTTCAGTCTTTGGTTCAGTCACTTCCTCACGTTTCTTTTAGACTCTGGCTGTGACATTTCATGAATGAAGAATGAGACACACACACACACACACACACACACACATCATTTCACTAGCGTAGTTTGATGAAACCCATGGATGCCAGGTAACATGCTCAAGAGGTTCATTGACTTGCTATGGTGATGAGTTTTAGCCTGATTAGCTAACTTAAGTCCATACCTCAGAAGAATGTTCATTCATAAAAAATATTTGCATCTGCTGTGTGCCAGGCCACTGGAGAATTCATCAGTGAGCAAAACAGACAAAAATCCCTTGCTCTCATCAAGCTTAAATTCTAGTGATACTTTAAATACTGACTTATAAACACCCCATTCCCAAACTGAGTTAGATTTCCAGTGCAGTCCAGGAGTTAGATTTTTCTTTTCCTTTTATGTTTTTGAGACAGAGCCTTGCTCTGTTGCCCAGACCTGAGTGCAGTGGCACCATTTTAGCTCACTGCAACCTCCGCCTCCTGGGTTCAAGCGATTCTCCTGCCTCAGCCTCCTGAGTAGCTGGGATTACAGGCATGTGCCAAGACACCTGGCTAATTTTTGTATTTTTAGTAGAGATGGGGTTTCACCATGTTGGCCAGGCTGGTCTCGAATTCCTGACCTCAGGTGATCCACTTGCCTTGGCCTCCCAAAGTGCTGGGATGACAGATGTAAGCCACTGTGCCCGGCCAGGAGTTACTTTAAAAAAATTTTTTTTTGACATGAAATGTTGCTCTGTCAGTCTGGAGTGCAGTGGTGTGATCATAGCTCACTGGAACATTGACCACACCAGTCTGGAGTGCGGTGGCACAATCTCAGCTTACTGCAACCTCCACCTCCTGGGTTCTCAAGCCATTCTTCTGCCTCAGCCTCCTGAGTAGCTGAGACTATAGGCGTGTGTTACCACACCCAGCTAATTTTTGTGTTTTTAGTAGAGAATGTTTCACCATGTTGGCCAGGCTTGTCTCAAACTCCTGAGCTCAAGTGATCCACCTGTCTTGGCCTCCCAAAGTGCTGCAATTATAGGCATGATCTGCTGCTCCTAGCATATGCGAATTCTTTATTGATTCTTTATAACAACACGGAGGGAAATTTGAAAGGTGTAGTGACTGGTATTATTAACATTATCCTCATTTTGTAAATGAGGAAACAGATACCTGAGATATTTTGCCCAAGGCCAATTAGGATTTTAACCCACGCAGTGTGACTAGAGAGACTGTACTACATAGGCTTATGGTAACTGCTGACTGCTCAAATAATGCTCACAAGGGTCTGGGGCTTCCCTTACAGCGGTGACTACCAACCAGCTTTCTGGGTTACACACATAGGAATCACGTGGGACCTGCTAAAAAGTACACAATCCTGGGTTCTAATCCTTGGAGATTCTTATTCAGTAGGACTAGGTCAGTGTTTCACAAGCTTGAGTATCACCTGGAGAGCATCTGGAGAGCAGACCGGGAATCCACCCCCAGGGTTTCAGGTTCTGGAAGCCTGGAATGCGTCCTGACATTTGCAACCTTTTAATTAATGCTGCGTTCCTTTTCTGGGGATAGCTCTTGGAGAACCACCGGACTAGGGCAAGGGTTCCCAGCCTGGACTGTTAGGTTACACTCACCCAGGAAGCATTTTAAACAATATTCAGCCCAGGCCCTGCCCCAGACCAACTGAGTCAGCGTCTCTGAGGGTTGGGGCCTTTGTATCCCTGGGTTGCAAAAGCTTCCCAGGTGTTTTTAGTGAGCAGGCAGGGTTGAGGCATGCTGGCCTAGGGAACCTGAAATCTGCCACCACTTCCCCACACTGGATGTGTCTGAGGCACACAGTCACACTAGACAACAACTGTTGTAAGCCTTCTTTTATTGGTTTATTTTATTTTATTTTAATTTTTTTGGAGATGGAGTCTCACTCTGTCACCCAGGCTGGAGTGCAGTGGTGCCATCTTGGCTCACTGCAACCTCTGCCTCCTAGGTTCCAGCTGTTTGCCTGCCTCAGCCTCCCCAGCAGCTGGGATTACAGGTTCTTGCTACCATGCCTAGCTAATTTTTGTATTTTTAATAGAGATGGAGTTTCACCATGTTGGCAAGGTGGGTCTTGAGCCCTCACCTCAAGTGATCTACCCTCCTTGGCCTCCCAAAGGGCTGGGATTACAGGTGTGAGCCACTGTGCCCCGCCAATTTTTAATTTTTTTGTAGAGACGGGGGTCTCACCTTGTTGCCCAGGCTGATAGAGTTCATTTTGACAGGTAAGGAAACAGGTGCATGGAGGTGAAATGGGTTTGTCTGAGGTCTCACCACTTGGTGGAAACAGGACAAGACAAAAATCCAGGAGTCCAGCACAGCTTTCTCTCAACATGGCTTTCTTTCTACCATTCCAGGAGAGGTTATCATCTTGTCTAAGCCAATAGCAATTGGATTACATTGGCCAGATAAAATAAAACAATCGAGTTTTACTGTTTTTACTTCTAGCATTTAAAAAGTTATATCTGTTTTAATTATATCATTGTGTTTGTACGAGTTGAGATATTTGTATCTGTTCATTCTCCACCATATTAGGGCACTTAGTTCGGAAGAGGGCTGGTGAGGATACTGAGAGAATGTCTGATAGTCTTTAACTAGAACTACCAGAAAGAAAGAAAACAACTGTCCTATCGGCCATATGCTTGCCCCTTATGGGCCATGCAGGTGGGCATTGAGGTCTGACCTATGGCAGTCAGCTGCTGGTATTTTCTTGGTATAACTTCATTTTTATAAGTTCTACTTTATAATAGTTATAAAGTCCCTGAAAATCATGGGATTGTTTAGCTGAGCACAGAGATGTCTAAGTGGGTTGTGGCTGACATTTACAGGCTTACCAGGCTTAGTAGTTAGTTTCTTGAGTTTGATTTGGTTGCATAGTATCAAATCCTGATCAAACAGATAAGGAGTTGTTTTTTTCTTTCTTTCTTTCTTTTTTTTCATTTCCTGATTTGCCTTGAAATCTTAGCATTAAACAGATTAAACAGAAATGGCCTTACTTGTTCCTGGGGGTTCCACCAGAACCACTGGATGGATGGCAGTGTGTTTAATAGTTAATGAATAGGACATTGAAATGTAAAAATAAAGTTCAAAAGTAGGTACATGTACTATACTGTCTCTATATTTATATGTTATTAAAAGAAACATTTGCATCAAATATATGTGGAGTCTTTGAAGCATCTTCACAAAATCCTGTTTTTTTTTAAGGGGTGCAGCTGGGAAAATACTTGGTTACATCACATTCCGCCTAGATTGAGGCTTAATCTGGAAACTGGCATGTCTTTGTCTTTGGTTAGTAGTAGGGGTCGGATGAGGTAGGATGACTTAATGCAGGACTTCTCAGCCGCAGCACTGTTGGCATTTTGGGCTGGAGAATGCATTGCGGGGGACCATCCTGTGCATTGTATGTTTTTATTTTATTTTATTTATTTTTATTTTTATTTGAGACAGAGTCTCACTCTGTTGCCCAGTCTGGAGTACGGTGTCACGATCTTGGATCACTGCAAGCTCCACCTCCTGGGTTCAAGGGATTCTCATGCCTCGGCCTCCCAAGTAGCTGGGATTACAGGCGTGTGCCACCATGCCTGGCTAATGTTTGTATTTTTAGTAGAGACAGGGTTTCACCACGTTGGCCAGGCTGTTCTTGAACTTCCGACTGCAAGTGATCTGCCTGTCTTGGCCTCCCAAAGTGCTAGGATTACAGGTGTGAGCCAGGCTTTTAGGGTGTTTTTTTGTTTTTGTTTTTGTTTTTTAGCACCATTCCTTGACCTCTTCCATCTCGATGCCACTAGCACCCAACAAAAATGTAACAATGCAAATATCTCTAGACATTGCCACATGTCCCTTGGGGATCAAAATCAGCCCCTGGTTGAGAACCTCTGACATCAGTATAACTGTTTAAAGCATGCACCTTACCATTGATATTATACTGCATTACCTTTGCATTGTCAAGAGACAGGTACAAGCAGAGGTGAATGGTTCAGTTCCTGCTTCTGGAGTCAGGTATCTATCTGGGTTTGAGTCTCTGCTCTGCCAAGCTTCATTTTCCTAAATCTGTAAAATGGGGATAATGGCAGTACCTGTTTACAGAGCTGGGAGATGAAACAAGATAAGCTGTATAATGATCTGGGCAGTACAATGATACAGAGAGGCGTGCTTGATAAATGTAAGCTGCTATTTTTACCATGGAAAATTATGAAGTACTTGTTCGCATGTGAATATGCTTTATCCCAACATGCATTGTATGTTTTCTATTTCCTGTCAAGAACATCACACGTGATAAATTTGATAACTTGGACTGCCTTTGCTGGGTAACAAAGATTTATGACTCCTATTCCTGTTGGTTACTGTTTGCATTTCTCTTACGCCACTGAAAAGCTTTTGCCAGGTCCTTATTTGAGTAGAGTATAAACACTTCTAAAGGGCTGAGATTGTGTCTTACTCGTATTTATATCCCTGTAGCACCATGCACGAATTCCTGGGACATCGTAGGTCTACGACAAGGGGTGTGAATGTGTTTGAATATCTAATTGTGGACAGAAAGGAAACAGCATATGAGTGAGACTGGGGTAGGTATATATCAGAGGTAGCGATCAAAGCGTACTTAAAAAATTTTAAAATATCAGCCCCTTTTATAATATGAAAGACCAAAAATAATTTGTTTTTGTATTCAGCCAGGTAATCTGAGATGAGTGTCCAACCCCTTTGTCAACTAGGTGTCCTTTTCCATGTATTGCCAGTTTTTGATTTCAGCTCTCCATCAGTGTGCGAGGATTTGCACTGGCGTCTCAGTGATGATGGTATCACCTAAACAGCGGTAATCGTGGTTGGACTGGTTTCTGTTTCTATGATCGTCTTCTGCTTTTCAGAATGCTTGGAGGTTAGTTGGCTTTTAAAAACAATATTAGCTTTTTTTTTTTTTTGGATGATAGGCAGCGTTACCTGTCATCATAATATTTTCACATACTTTGACAATTGTCACTGATTCCTACTGGGGACTTCAAAACACATTTTATTTTATTTTTTTTTGAGACGGAGTTTCGCTCTTGTTACCCAGACTGGAGTGCAATGGCACGATCTCGGCTCACCGCAACCTCCGCCTCCTGGGTTCAGGCAATCCTCCTGCCTCAGCCTCCCGAGTAGCTGGGATTACAGGCACGCACCACCATGCCCAGCTAATTTTTTGTATTTTTAGTAGAGACGGGGTTTCACCATGTTGACCACGATGGTCTCGATCTCCTGACCTCGTGATCCACCCGCCTCGGCCTCCCAAAGTGCTGGGATTGCAGGCGTGAGCCACTGCGCCCGGCCCAAAACACATTTTAAACAAGTGTTTTCCTATTTGTGAATGGATGAGCCTGCACAGACAGATTCATTCCTTTCTCTGCCCAACCTCAAGCCTCCCTGATTTTTGAGGTTGATATGAAGCACCGGAATAAATAGCTTTGGTTGCAAGTCAGAAATTTTCCAAGGCTTGAAAATGGATGTGTGTGAATAGTAGCCCATCCTAGGGGGAACCAGAAGATTCTTTTCACTAGGGCTTCGGTGAGGCTGCCCTGTCAGGAAGAAGTCTTGTGTCAATAGTTTTTAAGTTGATTCAGTAAGCATTGTTGATGATTGAAATTGAATTGTGAAGACAATTCATCTTGAGGAACAGAGAGCATCGGGTGTGAGCCAGGCTGCTGGGAACAGACATTGACATACGGGCCGTCATCAAACTAATTGTTGTTTGAATTACCTGTTATGATCCGATGACAAATCTGCCTTGCTCCTGCCACTGGAGCAGAAAATGTAGCTTGAATTGGCGTGATGTTAGCAAGTGTAAACTGTACTTCAACAAGATGGATAAACCCAATTATGGGGCAGACCTGTAGAGAGAAAATCCATTTAAATCTCGTAATGTTAAGCAGAGCTGTGTTTAATTCATTTGGACCAATTTGGGAATGATGTATGAGTGTTGGTGAACATTAGTCAAAGGGGGACCACTTGGGGGAAAGGGATGAGCCGATGCCGCAGGCCACTCGGGGGAGGCAGCTGGGGTGTCGTCTCAGCAGCCTGCACTAATGACGGGGAAAGGCAGAAATGACCAAACGATGTACTGCCTGCTGTTGGGAAGCAGCGCTGTGTAAATGAACCAATAAGGAAAACATATGAAGCAGAAAGGAGCGGCGTTGTTTCTCCTAAATGCTATTGACAGCCTAAAACATAGAGGAAATTCGAGGTTCCCCTTCTCTATTTCTAGACCCTGAAACCCTTATGGGCTTTGCTAAGCCTTGTAACAGGAGGCCTAGAAAAAGCTCTTGCCAGAAAGCTTAATGATGATTTGAACATGAGAGAGAGAGAAAGAAAAAGGACAGCTAAATTTAAATTGATATCTTAGGGCATTTGATTCTCTATTGGAAAGCAGTTAAGAGGGGATTATTGTTTTGAAATGTATGTATTATGCATATTTGAAATGGAGTTTAGAAGTTCTTGTCTAAAGATTTCCCTCCCTATTTTTTAATAGCTACTAAGTGGCGAGCCAGCTTTGTGCATAGTAGGTGCTTAGTATCTACTGATTAGGTGAATGAAAGCACTGAACTTGAGAGGCAGTTTTCAGAGCTAGAGACTGATGTTTTCTGCACCTCAAACTCATTAGGGTATAGAAGGACCTCATATCCTAGTTTCTCGTAGAGGTTATTTCTGGCTTGCATTCCCAGGAATTTTGTGATTTTTATATAAAAATTTGTGATTCCATTTTTTATTCCTGCTCCTACATTGTTGGTTTTGCCAAGGATGCTGTTAGAAGACTCCAGCCTCCTTTTATGCGGGGAGGAGGTGCTCAAGCCCCCTAGTGAGTTGGTATTGTTTGGTTTTTCTCTTTTGGTTTGGGGGGTTTTCTTCTTTCTTTTGTGGAGTGAACTGGCCTTGGAGACTTCGCCTCTTGAAAGGAGAACTTAAAAGCCTGGAGTGCATAAGAAGCTTGGCAGTGGACTGCCAAGAAATTCATGGCTATGCGCTCTTGCCTCAATACCCATAAATCTAATGATTGGGAGTGCTGAGTGTAAGTGGGGAGGGTAAAGCCCTATGATTCTTTTTTCTGTGATTGGGGACAGTTCATTGTATGAGGTCATGGTGCACATTGAGTGTCCATTCCAGGCACATCATTTGTCGCAGGGTCAAATCTGTTAGGATTTTATAATACTTTCTGGCTTTCTCCAAGTTTCAGCTTAGTTGAAGAACCAGTAAAAGAATGATGATGGGCTGGGTGTGGTGGCTAACGCCTATAATTCCAGCACTTTGGGAGGCCGAGGCGGGTGGATCACTTGAGGTCAGGAGTTCGAGACCAGCCTGGCCAACATGTTGAAACCCCTGTCTCTACTAAAAATAAAAAAATTACCTGAGCATGGTGGTACACACCTGTAATTCCAGCTACGGGGGAGGCTGAGATAGGAGAATTGCTTGAACTGGGAGGTGGAGGTTGCAGTGAGTGGAGATCATGCCACTGCCCTTCAGCCTGGGCGACAGCAAGACCCTGTCTCAAAAAAAAAAAAAAGAATGATAATAAATGAAGACCTTGCAATTACATTTCAGCACTGTGAATTCTGAGATTCTGAATTTTCCAATCTAGTTAGAATGTAGAATTCTAATCCAGTAGAATTTTCCAATCCAGTAGAATGTAGGTAAAATACTTTGAGAAAATTTAAATTAGCATCTCCACCAAAAAGCCCCAGCACATTTAGCCCTTGATTTGACCTGCCCAATGGGAGTCTTCTGAATCATTTAAGAACAAGTAAGTACTGTTAATTAAATGAACTTGGAAGAAACATATCAGGATGTGCTTCCAAATCTGAAAGTATTTGTGCTGAAAGAAGCATCTCTTGTGTTCCATGAGTTTTATGAGGGACTCTGTCTGGTTTGGCTCAAAAGCATTTGTCAGATTTATACTCCTGAGGGTGGGGTATAGACAGTGTGAATTGGGCAGGCAGCAAATAAGGGAATTTCTAGAGAACAGACCCTTAAGGAAAAGAAAGCATCCGCTTTGCGGGTTAGAATGGCCTGTGTGTGTTGGGGGCAAGTCTTTTCAGGGCCTTCTGTGTTTTGTTTCCTAGTGAGCTTGCTGCTTTCTGATGTAATAGCAAAGCTGAAATCCTACAGTAATGTGCAGAGAGGAATTTTTGTCCTTTGGATTAGCTTCTGAGAGATATATATATAGCAAAAGACCTAGGACTATTTAATTTTGATACCGAAATGAAATAGTGAGTTATCTAGATAAGGGCTTGGTTGATTTATGGAATGCATCAGACTCAATTCAGGAGTGTTCTGGGAGTCACAAGGTTCAGAACTAGATTCTTGTCCTTAAAATCAAAAACAAACCTCCCCTGCTTCCCTCCTCCTGGTCTTTAGTCACTGGTTTTGATACTGGAATCCAGCAGCATTTGTTTCTTAATAATTGCTGAAGGAGCCAAGAGTTGCCTGTTAATTTAAAAACAAACAAAAAAACCAAAAACTCACTGACCGAATGTATAAAGACATGTTTTTCTTCAAAGGGAACTTAAAGGAGATTTGAAAGTGCCCCTAAGCTAAGGACACACTTACCAAACCACCAGTATGTTTTAGCCAGCCTGTTGTGGTTTGTGTTTTCTTAAAACTTGTCACTGTTGCTACATTTTCATAATGGTGAAAGCAGATGAGAAATGCCTCCTCGCAGGAGATACGATTTGTAAAGCCATTTGTGTCTGAAGAATTGGCACTCAGGGCTTGGATTTGAGCAAGCAAAGGGCATTAAGTGATGGGCCCCTTTCCTTGGAGGAGACCCCTCTCAAAAGAAAAAAAGGGGAAAAGCTGTGTTTTGCTTGGGTGACTTCAAAGCTTGGTTAAATTGGCCAGTTTATCAGAAAATAAATCTGAATACTCCTGACTTGATTTTGTCATTTTAGGATAGTTTATGAAAACCATCAAGGCAGTTTTTGCTGATTGGGTTGGGTACTTCCTCCATCCTTAACTGCTTATGAAGAGTCATACATTGAGAGTGTGGTGTTTACTATCTCCACCCTCTTTGGAATTTTGGGCTAAGATCATCTCCAGCCACCAAGTTTGCATAGCAGTGAAAGGAGCCTGACAGTGAGTTAAACGTGACAGGAACCAATGATGTGACTTGTAAAAAGTACACAAAACCACATGCCACATGCAAAGCAGATATGGTTTTGATTTCAGCCTCAGTGGTTCTCTTATCGTTTCTTTTGCCCTGAGAGTGGATTTTTATCTTTCGATCTGACTTCTGTTTCTGTCCTGGTTTGTGGTTTCCCTTTGTCATCACAGCTCATAGGTTTGGCTTCGTGGGAAGGAAACTGACCAGGACTCCTGGCCAGTGGGAGGCCCAGGCAGGGCAGCCCCAGCGTGCTAGCCCCTGGGAATACTGAGACTGCAGTGGCTGCACAGCCTTTGCTCCCGGCCTGCTAACTCCATTGCCACAAGCTCCCCACCTGGGGATTCTTCTCCCTCTGTCTTTGCTTCTTATGTAATAGCTCTGTGGACTATTTTGGAAACATTCAGATCAACTTGTGATTGATCTTCCTGGTCTATGTATTTCTCCTGATCCCCTGCTTTTCTATCATCTCCTTTTGGGGGAATATTTGTCCTCATTAACTAGTTTCCAGGTCAAAATTTCTCAATGAAGTATGAACTTTTCTTTATCTTGGTATTTAATATCCACTCCTTTTTTTTTTTTTTTTTAAGCTAGCATAAGGCTGAAACCTTTTAATTGGGCAGATTACTTAATTGCTGTGTTCCTCTATTTTCTCATCTGTGAAAAGTAGGTTTCCCGAGAAGACTGGCCTATCTTGGGAGACTCTGTCAGAGGGGCCTAGTCCCGTGCCTGGCACATAAGAAAGTTTTATTGGGTTTATGACTATTCCCAGTGGGGTGTTTCTGGGCAAACTAGAACAGCTGATCACCCTAACATAGCTGTTATTAAAACTCTTGCCAAACTTATAAGTGGGTGATATATTATATTACATGTCTCTTATTTTCCCTCCTTCTTCAGTACCTCACAGCATAATCTGGACTTGGGTTATTTGTCCTGAATAAGAGTAGGCCAGAATACCCTTTATTTTCATTTTCTTTTTTGAGATGGAGTCTCGCTCTGTTGCTCAGGCTGGAGTATAGTGGCATGATCTTGGCTCACTGCAACCTCCGCCTCCTGGGTTCAAGCAGTTCTCTTGCCTCAGCCTCTCAAGTAGCTGGGGTTACAGGCATGCACCATCACCCCCAGCTAACTTTTGTATTTTTAATAAAGACAAGATTTCGCCATGTTGGCCTGGCTGGTCTCGAACTCCTGACCTCAAGTGTCCTGCCCACCTCTGCCTCCCAGAGTGCCGGGATGACAGGTGTGTTCTACTGTACCTGGCCCCAGAATGCCTTTTTGAAGAGAGTTAGGGTGAAAGAGTCCATGTTGTGATGTAATTTGTCTCCCCATGGAGGGAAACCCAAAAGCCTGGGGGCGAGACTGGACTTAGAATTATTTATTTAGCTTCTGATGGGCATGAAATTAGTGACAGCAAGACAGGAATTTGTGGCCTTTTGGTCGCAACGTCTACTCTTTTTTTTGGGGGTCAGATTTCTGTTGCTTAGTACTTCATTAAAAAAATACATCTAAAAGTCATCCTTTTCAGTTCTCAGAAGGCAGAGGTCTGTGTCCTGCCTTGCGGACCTATTAACACTTCTTTCTTTCTTTATTTGGCTTTTCCTTTCAGGCTATTGTTTGTCTGAGTTTGTAATAAGCGTGTAACAGCCTCCAATTTGCCTCAAAGACAAGTGGTGTTAGTTGGTTACTAGGGACAGGAGACCTTTAGAACTTGTGATTGGAAGCTAGCTGCTCCAGGGTCCCCGGGTGCCTATGTGGTATGGGAGAAGGTACTGGTGTCTCTGCAGAGGAGTCTGTGCACGCGGCGTAGGTCAGCTTGCTGGAACTTTCTTGTGTGTCTCTCCCGAGCAAGAAATCAGTTAGTGGCTGCGAACCCAGGCGTGTTCACACATAAGCTTAGATTGACAGCGATGTAGGAGGGAACTTGTCCAGAATGATTAATTCTCAAGAGTGGTGAAGAATGACTTCGCTTCTCCCAGTCAACTTGAAAGCAACCCTTGTTTTCTGAACACCTTCTGATTCCAGAAGGTACAGACCTCCTTCATTTGCAGCAGGCTGAATTACAACACAGTGCTTTGGGATCTATTTATTGCTCTCTGTCTTTAGCCTTTCAGAAGCCAAAATGAAAAGAGAAATCAGAAAGCAATGTTGGTCAATAGACACGCCTCCCGCCCCCCCCCCCGCCCCCACCTTTCGGCTTGGAGAACTGTAAAACAATAGACTACACCCTCCCACCCTTTCCCAGGCCACTTCGGAAGAAGACCTGTATTTTAGCAGGCTTTGTGTATCAGAAAGCTATGGTGTTTGTTTGTTTGTTTTGGCATTTGCCAGAACTCTATAGCTAGCTCTTCAGTGGCCTCAGGCTGTGGAAGGCCAGTTTTCCTCTCCTCCTTCACTCTAATTTGTCCCAGGCATTCTGGCTGATGGCATGGCTTTTTACAGGAGCAGTGCCTTACCTCTTTAATTGGTTAGTTCCTCTAAGTGATGATTTATTCCCTACCTATCAGAAATGTCTAAATTTACTTAATCGCCTAGTCGCCTCCCCCTTTTAAGTCCCCTCCCTTAAAAAAAAATTTAATACCAACAACAAACTATTTCCCCAGGCAGTGCATTGTGAGATGAGGCATTTCTCTCTGGGGAGAGCCTTGTCTTTATGTATGGCAGTGGGGAAGAATTAATTAAGGGAGAGGATGAAGCTTCATAATTGAAGTTAGGGGCCCAGGAGCTCTGAACACTCCTAGGTCAGCTATTAAATTATCTGGCTGCAGATAGCTGCTTCTCTGGGTCTTGGTTTGCTCATCTGTGAAATGTCTCCACAGGATGGATGCAGTGGTAAGACCAATTAATTAGAAGCCATGAAAGTGTTGTTTTATCTGAAGTTAAGGGGTTTTGTTGTAATAAACAGGCATTCTGGGATGATGGGTAAAGCGCGTTGGCACTGAAGTCAGACATACCTGAAGTCAGCAGTCTGTTTATTGCCCGTGGAATTGCCCTGAGCCTTAGTTTTGTCTACAAAATGGGGACAAAAGCTCTTTCCAAGGATTAAATGGGATAACATGGACAGTGCCACAGTGCTGACACAATAGCCCATGCTAAAGAAAGATCAACGGTGGTTACTTTATTGGAAGGGAAATGACACCTGCGATTCTGGCAGGCTCCAGCTCTTGCTGGGGTACTTCGGTTCCCTTCGCTTCTAGGGAAGGCAAGTGGCTGCTTGGTGGTTGGTTTCCTTGTCTTTTCCTTCATCTCTTCTGGTTAAATTTCTTCTGTTTCTCAGAAGCTCTAAGAGATGAACCCTGTTCTCCTTGTCGGATGGATATCAAAGTAGGGCTTTCAAATAAACTTCGAGATCCTTCCATGGAATGAAACAAATTCATTTGCTACCCGTTTTCACTCTTATTTTAGCGGCCCCTCTCCCCCACGACATATAATATATAAACACATACATTGATTTCTTTCTTTTTTCTTGTATTACTATAAGGATCGGTTTCTTCTGGCCTAAGTCCAGAAACAACATGCCTGTCTTTTTTCATTGTTGAGGAAAAACAGTCTGAAGGCACCATAATTCCTTAAATTGGATTTTAATTCTTGATCCCCTTATGTTCAGTAAACAGAGCGTTATATGAAACATCATTGTTTAGGAGCAAGAGGTTGGCAGCCTTGCTTTTTTTTGGGAGGAAAGGCCCTGGATTGGAGCCTCCTGGGGCGAGGCTGTGGGTGGGGTCCCCTAGAGGTGAATGCCCCCCCTTCACTTGGGATGGAGGCCTTAATCCCTTTCCAAAAAATGTTGGTAGAAGTTGGGAGGGCTGCCTGTGAGTGAGCAGAGTTTAGCTTGGAAAGAAGCCTGTAGTTTGTGTGTGTGTGTGTGTGTGTGTGCGCGCGTGTGTCTTCTCGTTAACTCTATTAGTGCCATGGGCAGCTGCCACTTCACTTGAAAGCTTTGGAATATATTCAAATCAAAGACACCCAGAAGCAAAGATGAAGGGGACAGTGTGATCTTCAAAGATGAGGGAGTAAAAAAATAGTGGGGAATATTTTCCCGGGTAATTCTGCACCCCCGTCCCCACTGCTACAGAAGCACCAAGAGCCTTAGCCACTTCCTCTTTCTTGGTGGTTATGTGGGTACTGAGGCTCTGGTCAAGCCATCGGCTGTTTATGGAGCGGGAGGCAGATCACTTGAAAAAGCAACATGAAAATGTCTTGGGTTGGTTTCGAGCTTGCTTGGGGGAGTGAGTCAGTAGATATTTCTCAGATTCTCTCCCTTCCTCTCTCGCTTTTCCTCCCTTGTTTGAGCTGGTTTCGCTATGAGAGTACAGGCTTGGCACCCACTTACCCAAGAACTGATTAGTTCCTAAAAGAAGCAGTGAGTTGATTGCTTACAGAGATGATGTAAGCTTTGCTCTGGGGTACATCAACTTGGATTTCTCATGCTTTATCTTATAAAGCCTAAATTAACAGCTGGTTTGGTTTGAGTTCTCCGGGATCTGACTAAGGGATTAGAGTCCATTCTCAAGTGAGTCAATCTAGTTTAATTTATTTCAGGTCTATCAAAAAAGATCAATCAAAGCTCTTTTGAAAGTAAAGCTATAATCGGTCTGCACACTTATAAGTCACTGTTGTTGCACTTGGTGTTTCTCTCTGGTGGAAAAATGCTCAGGCTGTGGTTAAGAGGATGTATTAGAGCATTTTCTGTGTACCTCCCTTTCTTGCAGCCTCCACACCAACCTGGGAAGATACTGAGAAAGTGTTGTGTTTGAGAACCCCACTCAAGGGGGAGCTGCGCTCACCTCCTTCTCCTTTTTCTTTGGGGATACTGGATCCCTGATTTGGAAGTTTCTAGATCAGTATAATTTTAATACCTGGACCCGAACAAGTCCAGCCTGTTTCATGTCACTGTTTATGCTCCTGGGCTTTTTCTTGCACTTATTGGTGGGTGAAGACATGCATTGAATTCTTTCCAGAATGTCTGCTGTGAAGAATTACTCATGTCATTTGCACAGCTTAAGGTGAAACATTCTCTGCTATGGTTGTTCTAGGCTTTTGTGGGCACTGGAAACTATAACCTGAGTTGTTCATTTCTTTTGTTTCCATTTAAAAAAATACTTGCTGAGCATCTCCTAGTAGCTAAGAACTGTTCGAGATGCACTTGATATGCCAAGAGGAACATCAAGATAAAGGAAGTAGCTAAGAGCTTGACTATAGAGTTAGACCTCTCTTTGAATCCTGGCTTTGTTACTTTGTAACTTCACATGACCTGCAGCAAATAAACTTTAGTTTCCTTGTCTGTAGTAAAACTGTCTCCCTCCAAGGATTGTTGTGATAATGAAATGAAATGATACTGTATCTTTTGCTTTTAAAATAATACTTACCTTTTGCTTTTAAAAAGCTTATTTTTTTCACTTCTGGGGAGCTTCCAGGAAGCAGCACCTTTTTTTTTTCTCCCCCAAATGCATTCAAAAGAAAAAAATCAGCTGGTGCGGTGGCTCACGCCTGTAATCCCAGCACTTTGGGAGGCTGAGGCAGGCAGATCATGAGGTCAGGAGATGGAGGCCATCCTGGCCAACATGGTGAAACCCCATCTCTACTAAAATACAAAAAATTAGCTGGGTGTGGTGGAGGGTGCCTGTAGTCCCAGCTACTGGGAGGCTGAGGCATGAGAATCACTTGAACCAGGAGGCGGAGGTTGCAGTGAGCCAAGTTTGTGCCACTGCTCTCCAGCCTGGTGACAGAGCAAGACTCCATCTCAAAAAAAAAAAAAATTAAATAAAAAATAAAAATAAATCTCCTTTTTCTACCATGATGGTGTTTGTGAATGTCCTGGTGGGTGCTCTCAAGAACATCAACAATGCGGGAAAGAGAAGCAAATGCCATGTTCTTCTTAGGTGGAGCTCCAGAGTCATCCAGGTTCTAAGTGTGAGGATGAAGCATGGGTGCATTGACGAATTTCAATTTATCGATCATCATGGAGCAGGGAAGAGTGTGATGAACCTCACAGGCAGGTTAAACAGTGTGAAGTGGTCAGCTGGAGATTTGATGTGCAGCTCAGAGATCTAGAAAGATGCATCAATGCATCAGCTCCTGTCCCAGCATCTGGGTTGCATTGCGCTGACCTCATTTGGCATCATGGACCACAACAAATAGGTGAGTTGAAAACACATAGGAGGAAAAAGCCTGGAATTCTTTTTCTAGGGATGTAAGGCACCCATGCCAAAAAAAAAAAAAAAAAAGCCACCACCACCACAACAGCAAAAAAGCATCAATGGGGGAAAAAACACCCACTGGAAACAAATACTTAATTAGGGTCTGTAACCTACTCACTGCTTTATCTAGGTATCTTACACATAGATACAGCAACATACCCCTCCCTTTAGGAATGTACAGTTTACTGGGAAAGAGATAACACTTAGCAGTGGAGGGTATCTTGGACTCTGAATCTGTATGTTGTTTTGAGCTTCTGCCTTCTGTACCACTTCCCCTGGCTCAAGCTCTCCTTTTTGTCTTTGTTTCACTTGCCTAAATGAGAATAGCGTGGGTCACTCTCTACCTGCCTCCCATCAGTGGTTCCTTTTGGAGATGGGCCTAGTGGGCCACTCACCCGTCAATTTCCTCTTAGTTTCCTTTCTGTACACCAGTTTGAATCTTAGCATTATCAATGATGCAAATATGAGCCTGGGCTTAATTTTTCTGGCTGTGAAGTGGGGTTGGCATGATTCCGTGATGTGCATGTTGAGAGGGGAAAGCTCACGTGTTTGAGGTCCTCTTGTGGTTCTGTTTTGTGTAGGAACTCTTACTTTGTTTATTCAGCAATCATTCCTCCAGAAATCACCTTAATAGAGACAAGAAAAAACCATAGGTGGTGTTTTTTGAGCTCTCTCTATATGCCAGTTTCTCTATATATGAACAGTCCATATATATTGCAACATAACTCTCACCACACCTTTAAATATCATCCCCATTATACAGATAAGAAAACAGAATCTTGGCCGGGCGTGTTGGCTCACACCTGTAATCTTAGCACTTTGGGAGGCTGAGGCGGGTAGATCATGAGGTCAGAAGATCGAGACCATCCTGGCCAACATGGTGAAACCCTGTCCCTACTAAAAATATAAAAATTAGCTGGGCATGGTGGTGCGTGCCTGTAATCTCAGCTATTTGGGAGGCTGAGGCAGGAGAATAGCTTGAACTAGGGAGTCAGGGGTTGCAGTGAGCGGAGATTGTGCCACTGCACTCCAACCTGGTGACAGAGTGAGATTCCATCTCAAAAAATAAAAAAATAAAAACTAGAATCTCAAAGAAGGGAGGGGACTTGCCCAAGGATACATAGCTAGTAAGTGGCCACACTGGAGTTTGAGTCTGGGCCTTGTTTGATGCCTGGGTCCTGTCTTGCTCTGTGGTTGCTACATTGATACGCAAAAGGAGAGGCAGCTGCTGGTAATCTAGGTGGGTTTTTCTTTGAGAATGCTAACGTGGACCCTGGAGGTGAACCAGAATCTTTTTGTGAGTGACTAAACAGATGTAGGTTCCTGTGTCTCCCTCTGAAATGAAAGCCTCTTTTTTTCCAAGGTCCAGTATAGACCTGAAGCTGAGTTACTCTGGAATTTCTGTCTCTGGCTGGAGTGACTGAGCCCTTGCACGTGACATTGGTGAGGACTTGGGTCTGGCGTCCCTTAGCAACCCCTCTTTCCTGTCTCTGCCTCCCTCTGGAGTTAACTATTTAAAAAAAAAAAGAAAAGCCAAAACACTTTATAAAGTCACATGCTGGGTTTCTACTATGTCCTAGAAACTGTCTTAATTCATCTTCCTCTTTACTCTTATATGAACAGGAAGAAAAAAAATTGCTAGTCAATGCTAATAATTGTGACATGTAATAAGTGTTTCATTGACATGCTCATGAGAGTTTGCGGCTTCATCTTTGGGCTGGGATGTAGCACTAGACTTGCCTTGAGTGTCTGCACAAGCCTTTGATGCAGGTAGATCATATTATAAATAGGCGCGTTGCTATGGTGAGGATGGCAGTCCTTGCTTGCTGTGGGTAACCTTTTCTGCCTTCTCGGACACTGTTTTAAAACACAGCAGCGTGATAGCATTTCATTTAATTTGGACTAAGGTGGGGTAGATGAAATGTTGAGATTTAGATCTAAAACGTTGTTGTGATGTTTCAGGGGGTTCTGGCTCACCTAGCACTATGGAATATTTTGCAGATTGGGCTTCCTCATGATTTATTTAGAAATAGATTTTCTAATAGATGGGGTGGGGGGAGGGTAGTGGGCAGAAGGCTGGGCTTTCTTCTCTTCCCCCTCCTTTCCTCAAGCATTTCTGCGAATGTGTTGGCTTTGATGCCCAGCAGCTCATACAGTGAAATGGAAGTTCAGGTTGGTATGATGCAGAAATCATTATTCCTGGAAGTACGTTTCCTATTACTGTTAATAATATAAAGACAATTGCCTGCCTCTCAGGTCTCCTGCACATGGTCACAGTCATTTCTTCATGGCATTAGACACATAGCAGTGGGGACCAGGAGTGTTTTATTGGTGATTGTCCTTCTGCAAGGTTCCAGGGTATCTCAGATAAGACATATGAATTATTTGTTTTTCCTGTTGCTCGAAGGTATACTTTTAATTATATTCATTCAACATCAGAGCAGTTCAGGTTTGTCAAGTATTTTTTCTCCCCTTAACCTTTTCTGCAGCATACATCCCTGTCCTGTAAGTTTTTGGGCAGAGACAATCTCAGGAACCTAAAGGTTGCTAAAAATTAGCTAGTTGGCCAGGCGCATGGCTCACACCTGTAATCCCAGCACTTTGGGAGGCCGAGGTGGGTGGATTGCTTAAGCCCAGGAATTCGAGACCAGCCTGGACAACATGGCAAAACCCTATTTCTACAAACAAACAAAACAAAATCTAGCTGGGCATGGTGGCGCATGCCTGTAGTCCCAGCTACTCGGGATGCTGAGGTGGGTGGATGATTGCGTTCAGGAGGTCCAGGCTGCAGTGAGCTGTGATCACGCCACTGCACCCCAGCCTGGGTGGCTGAGTGGGACCGTGTCTCAAAAATAAATACATAAATAAAAATTAAAAAGTTAGCTATCCAGCTGCTTATAGGTCTGTTACCTTGCCAAGCCACTTTCTCACCTTTGAAATGAGAATAACATTTCCTTACTCATCTCGATGGGTTGTGAGTGCCAAGAGGGACCTTTGATGGAAATGCTCTGTGGAGAAAAATGCTGCTGGAGACAGGCTTTTCAACTGGAGACCGATCTGTTGGTGTTTTGGTCAGTTGGTGTGGTCATATTTTTCCAGCTCAGGACTCACTGCCTCTCTCCCTGTAATGCTTCCTCCCAAGGTGAGCCCTGCAGCCTTCATTCGGAACCCTCAGCCTCTGGGTCCCTTCTTGCCAGGTGGAGTGGACACTCCAAAGTGGTAGGCCAGCCTCGGACCACCTGGCTTCTCTCAGCACCTTTGGGGACCCATTTCCTCTCTCTGAGAAGTGAGGAAGTGAACAGAGATCTTGCTAGGGGGGGTGGAATCCTGTATGCATGTGAGGTGGTACCTCCCCCAGGGTGAGAAGAGCCATGGGTGAGTCTTTGCTACCGCCAAGGGGAGTCAGGCTCAGAGGCCGCTACAGGGTCAGCCAGCTCTCTTAGGTGGTCCCCACCCCCTAGCCAGGGCTTACTACATCTGGAGCAGAAACAGCGCAGGCTGCTGCTGCTTCCCTGGAGAAGGCCTGTCGGTTTGTTCAGAGGTAGCTGACCTTTCCTTCTTGTGTTTCTGGGGGAGGGAACCTCAGAAGGAGTAGGGCATGTGGGGCACTCTGCTTCCCTGCCCCACACTGGTGAACCTGTGGATTCTGCCTCTGATTCCTGAGGAAACGTCACTGTGAAGGTGGAGTGAGCTTCGCATAGAGGTGACTGTTGGGCCAGCGAGGGGTGAAATGCCCCCAGGGTGTATCTTGCTCCAAGAGCCTGGGCTGAATATAGACCTCAGGCTGGGCTGGCTTTTGGATTTATTTAGAAGTATTTCCAGAGGGTAACCTCATTGGCTGCAAAGCGTGTCTGAACAAGAGCTCCGTTGTTCATTCCCAGCCCTGTTACCCTGACAGGATGCAGACCCCAGGCGGCCTGTTGGTCCAGCCTTGGACTCAGAGAGCAGTGAGGCCTGAGGAGGGGTGGGGGGCAGAAGCATGACTGGTCCAGGGCCTGACTCCCTCCAGGACACCCCTTGCCAAGCACAGAGAAAGCTCTGCCCATCCGTCCCCTTAGGCAGTGGGATTGGGCAACCTGGGAAGCAGCGAATGTGCGTCGGTAGCATAGATTCCATTCCACACACCACCCTCGCCTCCGCTCCCCAGCTCGGGGAGGGATGCATGCCCTCCGGGAGACACCCAGGCCTGACAGAGAGGCCTTTGTTGGAGCTGGAGGTGAGAATCTGTGGGCGTTGGGATTCCTGGGTTCGAGTTCCAGCTCACTGCCAATTGCCCGAGTGCTGGGCGAACATTTCTGGAATCAAAAGGAGCGCAGCCTGCCCAGCAAGGCCTACGGGAGCCGGAGGCTGCTGGGTGCTAAGATTGTGTTATCTTTGCCAAGTGCCCGGAGCTCGTGGGAGGGGAGAGAGAGGAGGTGGTTGGAGTTTGAGGAAGACTCCATGCTTTGGTTTTGGCCTCTGGAAACCTCTCCTGAAGACTGGACCTCCAAGCAGACCCCATCTGTGACTCTGTTATTCTCTTGTATTTCTTTTCTCTTTTTATTTTATTTATTATTATTTTTTTGAGATGGAGCTTTGCTCTTGTTGCCCAGGCTGCAGTGCAATGGCATGATCTTGGCTCACTACAACTTCCGCTTCCCGGGTTCAAGCGGTTCTCATGCCTCAGCCTCCTGATTAGCTGGGATTACAGGCATGCGCCACCATGCCCAGCTAGTTTTGTAGTTTTAGTGGAGATAGGGTTTCTCCATGTTGGTCAGGCAGGTCTTGAACTCCTGACCTCAGGTGATTCACCTGCCTCAGCTTCCCAAAGTGCTGGGATTACAGGCATGAGCCACCATGCCTGGCCACGCTCTTGTATTTCTAATGTTCCCCTGACTTTTCTGATCATGTAACTCTTACCTCTCTCAAAACTGAGGTTCGTCATGTGTCCTCTCCCCCCACCATGAGGGGCAGGACCTGGGGAATAATACGTCTTTATTAACGCATATGTGAAAATGCTTTTGTTGGCCAGGTGTGGTGGCTCATGCCTGTACTCCGCACTTTGGGAGGCTGAGCTGTGAGGGTCACCTGAGGTCAGCCTGGCCAACATGGTGAAACCCTGTCTCTACTAAAAATACAAAAATTAGCCAGGCATGGTAGCGGGCACTTGTAGTCCCACCTACTTGAGAGGTTGAGGCAGCAGAATTGCTTGAACCCAGGAGGCGGAAGTTGCAGTGAGCTGAGATTGCACCACTGCACTCCAGTATAGGTGACGGAGTGAGACTGTCTCAAAAAGAAAAAAAAAGGAAAAAAAGAAAATGCTTTTGCCATGGGCCATCCCCTGCTTCTGCTTTGCATCGGGCCTCTGTACCTAGGTTGTAAGGTTCCTAGGGTGCACCCAGGCTTATCGTTATCTGTAAGTTATCCCACCGAGCACTTAAAACAGTGTTGGGACAATGAATTCCGTCTACAAGAGGGAGACAGGGCAAAAACCACACCGCTTTCTTCACAAGCTGTTGTGAACCAGACCTCAGTCTATTCTTTCTTTCCTTTTTTTGAGACAGTCTCCCTCTGTTGCCAGTCTGGAGTGGTGTGATCTCGACTCACTGCAACCTCCACCTCACAGGTTCAAGTGATTCTCCTACCTCAGCCTCCCGAGTAGCTGGGTGTACACGTGTGCGCCACCATGCCTAGCTAATTTTTCTGTTTTTAGTAGAGACAGCGTTTCACCATGTTGGCCAGGATGCTCTCCATCTCTTGACCTCATGATCCGCCTGCCTCGGCCCCACAAAGTGCTGGGATTACAGGCGTGAGCCACTGAGCCTGGCTATTCTTTTTTTTTTTTGAAAGTAGCAGCGCTACTGAGATATATAGAAACCATAAAATCCACCTATTTGAGATGCACAATTGAGTGATTTTCTGTATATTCACAGATCTGTGCAGTCATCCATGCTATCAAACTCCATGACGTTTTCCTCACCCCCAAGGAGAAACCTCTCTTACCCATTAGCAGTCATTCCTCATTTCTCTCCCTGCAGCCCTGGCAGTCACTGTGGATTTTGCCTGTTCTTGACTTTTCATGTAAATGGGATCATAAAATCTATGGGCTTTGCATCTGTCTGCTTTCACTTAGCAAAAGGTTCTCACGGTTCATCCAGTGCTATAGCATCTATCAGTGTGTCAGTCCTGTTGATGGCCAAATAATATTTTATTGTATGGATAGATCACATTTTGTTTATTCATTTATCTGTTTTTGGTGTTTATGAATAACACTACTACTATGAACATTGTGCGCTGATATTTGTATTGACTATTGACATATGTTTTCATTTCTCCTGGATATAGTCCTGTGAGTGGAATTGCTGGGTCATACAATAAATAACTGTTTAACTTTTTGGGGAGCTGCCAAACTTTTAAAACTTTGGGTTCTGTATTGTACCAGTTGTGTTAGGCAACACAGCAAAAAGTGACTTTTGATTACCAGAAATAACATTTAAAAAGTAGTTATAAAAAGTGGTTTGGGATGCTGAGGCAGGAGGATCACTTGAGCCCAGGAGTTTAAGACCAACCTGGGCAATATAATAAGACCTGGTTTTTTGTTTGTTTGTTTGTTTAAAAAAAGAGAGGCCAAGTGCAGTGGCTCATACCAGTAATCACAGCACTTTGGGACCAAGGCGAGCAGATCACCTGAGGGCAAGAGTTCCAGACCAGCCTGGCCAACATGGTGAAACCCTGTCTCTACTAAAAATAAAAAATTAGCCAGGCGTGCTGGCAGGTGCTTGTAGTCCCAGCTACTCGGGAGGCTGAGGCAAGAGAATAGCTTGAACCTGGGAGGCTAAGGCAAGAGAATAGCTTGAACCTGGGAGGCTGAGGCTGCAGTGAGCCAGAGATTGCACCATTGCACTCCAGCCTGGGCGATGGGAGCTGGGGGCAAAACTCTTGTCTCAAAACAAACGAAAAGAAAAAGCTGTCATGTTAGATCCGCCCTCCTGATTGTTCTAACTGGATAGACACCTACCTGCTGCATTTCTTTCCTCTAGTGGTTCTTGACCCTAGCTTCACAATACAGTCATCTGGGACGCTTAGAAAAGCCAAGCCCTGTTTCCAGGTCAGTTCAGGTGACATCTCCAG
Source organism: Callithrix jacchus (assembly GCF_049354715.1). Lineage (NCBI taxonomy): Eukaryota > Metazoa > Chordata > Mammalia > Primates > Cebidae > Callithrix > Callithrix jacchus. Next base: position 105,936,527 of record NC_133513.1, read on the forward strand.
CTACTGGAATTTCAGTGTCATTTTTACAAATTCATGTTGCCTGCTTCTCTTCTTTTCTCCATGAGTGAGAAGAAGGCACAGGTAAGTTGGTTGTGTGGACCAGAAAGAATTTGAGTATCATGGATACTCTTGTCTGGGGAACCCCTGGGCTGCTCTCTGGGTGGAGATGGGAACCCAGGTCTCGGGCCAGTTAGTGAAAGGAAGCTTTGGGAAGTTTGACTTGGGGCTGGGCTGGAGGTGAAGAATCTTCCAGTAGGCAGAGTTTGGCCTTAAATTGTTTGCTTTCATTTGCCCACAGAGGCAGTTGCTGAGAGATTTGTAAGTCTTCTGACGGTGGCTGGTGCTCATTGTTGGGTGGCTGTTTCTCTGTCTCAGCCCCAGAGGTGGGAGCGACCACCTGCTCTCTCTGGACAGAGGTTGTCCACGTTCTTGCAATTCCTTTGACACCGGTGGTTTTGCGGGGAGGCGTAACTGGGAGTGTGAGACCCAGACCTCTGCCACCTCTTGCAAAGTATCCCTGTGACCTCAGGTGAGTCATCCCACATCAGGCAGCTCAGAACAAGGGACTGATCTAGAAAGACCTTTCACCTGGGCTGTTCTGTAGCTCAAATTGTCTTCTCTTAACCATCACTGCCTGGTGTGTTGGTGAAATTAGCTTAAAGGTCATTCCCTTGGAGAGGCCCTCGGGGAAACATCCCTTTCCTGAGAGTCACTGCTTGCTGGCGCCTGCCCCGGGCTTCCTTCAGAGTCGTGCTCACGCCCTGGCCTCTTCCTTTATTTGGCAATCCCTTCCCCTCCCCAGCCCTGATGAGGGTAGGGAGCATCTGTCCACAGCTTCATCTTCATTGACTGGGGACTCCAGAAATATCTGTGAGTAAAAAAACAAGTTATTTAATCTTTGCCTCCGATTTCCAGTGACTGTAGGGATATAGCTTTAAGTCTCTAAGAGCTGAGATATTTTTTTAAATTTCCCACTTCAACATTTATTCAAAAACTTTCTGCTCAGCATGAACTAGGGACTTCACGTTGATTAACTCATTTACAGCTCAACAAATCCTATGCAGTGGGTATTCATTTACAGAGGATCCCATGTGACAGGTGAGGAAGAGGCCAGCTAGGGGTGCAGCGGAGATCCTAGCCTGGCTCCAGAGCCCATCAGGCTGCGTTGTCCCCAGTGAAAGAATAGGCAAAGAAGTGAACGTTGCTCATGGGAAAAAATGGTACTTGGAAGGAGGATGAGCCTCTGGGATATGGTGACTGAAGTGATTTGGGGCCCCTATCAAGGGTCTCTATTACGGCATCAAGAAAAGATGCTGCTTTCAGTGATGCCCAAGAAGAGCCTCTATATTTTACACCAGAAACCTAAAGAAAAGAGGCCATGTTTGGTCTGTGCACCTAAGATACTAAAGGAAATGGTCAGGCCTTGGAGGGAAACCCCAGGATCCGGATGGTTGCACTCTCAACCCGGGGTCTTCCTCACCGTGGCCTTTGGCATTTAGTGATGGAGCCAATAGCGAGCGAAAACTTTGGTCAGGACCTTTGATGGAAGCCGCAGTGCTCATTAGTGAGCACGTTGCTACCTCTTCTCTCCTGAGCTGGCTTCTGGAGGGCAGCTGGGATTTCTGGCCAGTGATCAGTGCCGGTGAAGCCTGAAAGCCGGTGTGTAGGTTTTGCTGCTCAGTCAGAACCCAAAAGGGGCCAAAGAGCTGGTTTCCTTCAACCTCCACTGAGGGAGATGAAAGACATAGTTCGTTAAGAGGCTGAGCCGGGACCAGAGTCCAGGGTTTTAGAGGTGGGAATTTCTGCAGCTTTGGGGGACTTTGCAGTGGCGTTTGCTCTTCTGGGACTGCAGCGAGACTTTCTCAGAGATGTTGGCATTTGGCTTGGGGAGGAAAGGTGACATTCATGCTCCACTGTGATGGTGGAAAGTGATGTTGGTGTGGTGAGGAGCTGAGCTGAATTCTAAGTGGTTCCAAGGAATTAACAAAACTCCTGGTCAAGTGTCCTAGTCCCCCAGGAACTAATGAGGCAACTGGTTTCCAAAGAGCAGCGTTGAAGAATGTCTGCCAGGGGTTTTATGGTTGGTTCTCCTCTGTTATGTGGGTTGACTCAGGCTTGGCTATTAGATGTTTTTGAGAATCCAGGGTTCAAATACCACAGCTGGTAGAAAGTTTCTCAACTTGGAGCCAATGTTTGTCTAATGAAGGCAGGCTGGTTAGACCGTCAACAGGGACATCAGCTTTTTAAAAAGCAGGTGGAAAAAGTTTGCTTGTCTTGATTGGAGCCATGAGATTTTATTTTGAAATTTCAAATAACATGAAGAGAGGTTTGGAGCAGTTTTCTGTTCATCCAAAGGGCAGTGGATTGAAGGCTGAGAACACCAGGCCGAATGGGAGCGGGGTTGGGGGGCGCCCTGTGAGATACTGAAACAATGGTAGCGCCAGCCAATGATAGGCACTTTTCTGACATTTGGAGGCAGAAAAGGGGACAGAGTCCTATTGGCCTCACTGGGCAGTAAGCCATTGAGCCGTTGCCTTTTTGTGAAAGGGTTGACATCAACCTTCTCCCCCGGGAAGAGTGACCAGGGACCTGAGAGGCATGATCAAGCAGGTGACAGCCTTTGTACAAAATCTCCCTGGTCTCATCAGGGATGCTCGTCCTGCCCTCCTGCTGCGTGATTTCCATCTCAGGACTGGAGTCAGGTGGAACAAGATTCCATGCTGGTCTCTGTTGGGCCTAGTGTGTCACACTGAGACCTAATTCCATACTTTATGAATTCTAGTGCTGCTCTTGAAGGTAAGAGCTGTGCTCTTTGGCTGAAGGATTTTGTCTGCAACTAAGCATTGTAATCTAATGATACCTGACATGTCTGTAAATTTATTTGAATTTCTAAGTGTATTACAACCCCCCTATGCAAAAGATGATTAATCAGTTGCCTTGACAGTAAAAAACAAAGGGGGGGAAATTTTGATGATGTCTTTGATTTACTATAGAAGATGCAGAGAATGAAGGAGGATACGGTGGGGAGGAGGGACTCAGGTTCTGTTCCTTCCTTCTTTTTTTAAAAAAAGATGAGGTCTCACCATGTTGGCCAGTGTAGTCTTGAACTCCTGGCCTCAAGCAATCCTCTTACCTCAGTCTCCCAAAATGCTGGGATTACAGGCGTGAGCCACCAAGCCTAGCCCAGGTTCTTTTGACTTAGTCACTTTCTGCTTGAACAAACTGGGACCTTCCTCTTTGAATCTGTTTCTTTAACTGTAAATTGAATTAGACTGAAACCTTTCCAGTTTGTTCACATAGGAGGCATAGGCACATGTTTTACTGGAGGGTCGTACCTGCAAAAGAAAAAGGGAGAAAGTGGGATTGAGCAGGGGAGCCATCACATGGCAATGCAGATGTGATGAGGTCTCTGCCGTCCCAAGGAGAAGACTCCTTTTTAAATGGTGACAAGTTCATGGACTTTCCCTGCCTCAAAACCTAGCACAGCTGTTATTTACTGAACAATTAGAGAGCTCAGCACTTTATAGATATTATATAATTTAATTACCACGTGAGGTACCCTTAGTTTTCAGATGAGGAAAGGCAGTTACAGGGAAGGCAAGTGACTTGGTCCATGTGGAATAGCTAGGAAAGGTTAGAGGGACCTTGGACTCAGGTCTGTGTGACTGAGAAGCTGGATGCTTCACTGCTACACTGCGTCTCGTCACTATAAATCGTAGCTTTTTGTGTTTGCTGACTGTGAACAATAGACAGTGAAAGTTCTAGTAATTTGTAATGCTTGTGCATGACGATATTTTTCTTAGTTAACACAACATGACATCAAATTAAAATTCTGATTAGCAGTGTGAGAGGTTATTTTTCCAGGTCCTCTTCATTAGTATCAGCTTGCGGATGGATTTGGAGCTCTCTGTGCTCTCCCCTAACAAAGTTAATACTAGACTTTTCCATTAAAAAAATTTATATTTTATTTTTCAGAGACAGGGACTCATTCTGTCTCCTGGGCTGGAGTGCAGTGGCACAATTGCACTGGCGGGAGTGCAGTGGCACAAGTGAGCTCACTGCAGCCTCCAACTCTTGGTTTCAAATGATCCTCCTGCCTCAGCCTCTCAAGTAGTGCCTTTCTCCATTCTCATGGGACTTTCTAATCCATGAAGCGCTTTGCTACAGGGAAGCCCTATGTGTCCAGGCCTGTGTAATAGATGACTTGGCATGGTCCTGTGTTGTTATCTGCCTTCTGTGTGGCTGAGTTTCCATGACCTGGTGGCTTGGAAGCCCCCTCCCTGATTTGTGGGAGAGGCAGGGAGTTACCTCGTAGCACGCTAGGTGTTGGGCCTGAACAAGTCTGTGTACTTCCACTGTCTTTGTGGGGAGGTTTACTAGCCCTTCTTATTATATAATAGTACCATGCCTTAGCTTGGTGCCTTACTTTTCAGAAGCACTCTGTAGATACCATCTCAATTTGCTTCCTGGGAGGAGGGGAGGAAGAGATGAAGTCCTCTGTGAGGGCCTTGAACACAGGTAGATAGGGTTGCTGGTTAGTTATTCTCGTGGTGTGGATGAAAACTGGAGGCCGGGCACAGTAGCTCACACTTGTAATCCCAGCAGTTTGGGAGGTTGAAGCGGGCAGATCATGAGGTCAGGAGTTCGAGACCAGCCTGGCCAACACAGTGAAACCCTGTCTCTACTAAAAATACAAAAATTAGCTGGGCATGGTGGCAGGCAGCTGTAATCCCAGCTACCCGGGAGGCAAAGCAGGGAGAATCACTTGAACCCGAGAGGTGGAAGTTGTAGTGAACTGAGATTGTGCTACTGCACTCCAACCTGGGTGACAGAGCTAGACTCTGTCTCAAAAAAACAAACAATAAAAACCCCAAATGGAATATATCGAAATTTCAGTTACTCATCACATAAATAAGGTGTATGTAGAAAACATCGGCCTAAGGGTTTTCATGTTTCTAGAACTTCCTGTTACTTAATGGCTGCTGACTATAGACCTCAGGAACAGTGGGGATCCTTGAAGACCCCAAATAACTTGTATTTGTGGTTATTCCTGTCTTGTCTAGAAATACCCTGCCTGTATCATATTAGAACTAGAAAAACACACAGACTGGATTCAGAAGCTGGCCTGGGGTTTCGGAGGACATGGGGCCTAATTCTGGCTGTCTCGATTTACCTCCTGGAGCTTGGTTTCTCATTGGTAAAATGAACTGGGGCGTGGACTGTCTATGCCCTATAAAGTGTTAGCCCTGAGAATTTCCTCCAGATGTTCTATGGGTAAGTCATTTTAGGGGACACTGTATAAGCAGTCGCCTCTTGGAGAATAAAGATGCTCATTAGGCTTCTGAAGGCTCTGAGAAGTCCTAAAGTTAAAGAAAATCTGGACTGTTCTTGGTAGGACCGAATAATGAATCCTGGGAAGGGTGGGATTAGATGATGTTTGCACAGCCTTCCAGATCCAAGATGAGTCTCTCTCTGTGTTTGTTTACTCCATCGGTGATGGGTGGAGGCACCATCTCAGGGAGCAAGCTGTGATGGAGAGGGAACAATACCTTGTTAATGTTTCTCTAATTCACTACCCAGGTGCATGGTAGTGAATTAGACACTACTTTGTAGGTTCTGGAGGGAAGAAGAAAAGATGAGACCCACCTGGATTGGGGCTTGAGACCGCTGTCAAATAGAAGTACACTGGTACTTCTGTTTGACTGGTAGGGAGTGGGTCACAGTGTGGCCAGGCTTTTTAAAGGCGAGATGTTGGCCGGGTACAGTGGCTCACACTTGTAATCCCAGCACTGTGGGAGGCCGAGGCAGGCAGATCACCTGAGGTCAGGCGTTTGAGACAGCCTGGCCAACATGGTGAAACCCCGTCTCTACTAAAAAATACAAAAATTAGCCAGGCGTGGTGGCAGGTGCCTGTAATCCCAGCTACTCAGGAGGCTGAGGCAGGAGAATCACTTGAACTTGGGAGGCGAAGGTTGCAGTGAGCCGAGATTGCACCACTGCACTCCAGCCTGGGCAACAGAGCGAGACTCTGTCTAAAAAAAAAAAAAATAGGTGAGGTATTTTTAGGCCCAGAAAGGCAAAGTGACTGATCCTGGATTTAACCAGCAGGCCAGATTTGAGGACTAGCACATAGCAAAGCACCATTGCTATTCAACAGCTGCCAAGTGGGCATCAGGATGATGGTTTTCCTGGACAGCGAAAGCAGCGATGTTTGCTTGGGATGGCCTTTGGCAGTGCTGCTGTTGTCCTTACCACTGGCAAGCCATCTCGGGGGCCCTGTGGGGAGGGCAAGGAGTCCTAATTCTGTGAGAAGGCTCTGGGCACACAAGCGTGAGACATGGATACCTGGGCTCTGCCCATAAAGGCAATGGCATCAGATTGACTGCACTATTCCAGTCGGACAGGCACCTTGAGTTTTCTCTTTCTCGGGTTTTGATGTGGTTGGGTCCTATTTCTTCTCCTCCAAACCCCGCTAGGGCCATTCCCCACCCTTCACTTCCCGGCCTCTGCTGAGCAGGTTGGCTGCAGTCGCTAAGGATTCTGCTTCATCTTTATGTGTGAACAAGGTTTTGATGAACATGATGAACTGGGTATTTTTGGAAGGCTCAGGAGGAACACAGCGTGCTCTGGAGGGCAGGCCTGGAGTCAGGAATGCTTCCTGCAACCTGCGCATGCAGTGAGCATGTCTTCCTCACCCTGCCCTTGGCCGGGGAATATCCCGGCTTGGAGGGCAGGAGACTCACAGGTGGTTTGAGAATTCCAGGCTCTCCCATCTTCGGATGGCTCCTGTGAAAGCAGGGCCTGAAACTTTTATCATTGCTGCTACAGGTGAAAGACTTTCATTTGGCTGCACTGGTCCAACAAAGACTATTTTATTTATGTGTTTCCAAGCCCTTAAAAATTCTTTTAGGGCACATCAGTGGGGAGTTAATAGAAACTTTGAAATAAGAAAAATGCCTGCAGGGTAAGTAGAACCCCAGCCAGCCAGCTTCGAGTTTTATGCTGTTAGCTGGTAGGTTGGTTCTCAGAGAAGCGGCTGGCTGGCTGGGTTACTGAGCCCCCGTCTCTAATGCCTTAGTGTTCAATCATTAAGTGGGTTTTTTTTCCTTCTCTTCTTTTGGTGTGGAGGGAGGACTACTCTGAACTTTACTCTGGGCAGGGTAGCTCCTGAAAGGACCCCCTAACCTTTCTGGTTTATGACACAAAGCTTGGAGGGACTGGGATAAGAGATGGCTTGGGTGTCCCCTCCCACCACGCCCCCCCACGACATACACAGCAAACCAGACCAGATCACCCTTGATGATACTGGTTGTTTACATGAGGGGAATTTTTCTTGTCTTATGAGTATTGAGTGATGATTAAGTGAAGAGATGTGACTCCAAGCCTGGCTTCACTAAGACAGTCTTGTTTGCTTCTTTTCCTCCAAAGTAATTTCCTAAAGAATTGAAAGCCGCTTTGAAACCCAGCACCGCCTTGTCTCTGATTATCAGCATAGGTGGAAAGGGCTTAAAGGCCTGAGCCTGGCTGTTCAGAGGCTGTAGGAGACTTGAGGCAAGTCCTGGTATCCCTGGGCCTCAGTTTCTTCATCTGTGAAATGGCATGGTACTACCCTCACCAGGAATGATGATGAGAATTAAATGGGATGATAGGTCCCACCCCCAGCTCCTGTTCTTAGGAAGGAAAAACTGTGACTCTTGAGGCCTGTAGGTTGTGTTGAGGTTTGTATGAGGCCTCGGACTTCATACAAAGGTATCAAGGTGGCAGACCCTGATCCAGATGTTTTCAGTTCAGTAAGCTGGTCCTTGAGCCTGCTGTGGGCCAGATATACTGACCACCAAAGAAGCTGGATGGAGGCTGCTGTCTTGTTCCTTGGGGCTGCTGGAGTCAAGTTGTTTAGGTCGGTGGTCTTAAATGCTGGTGATTTTTCTCACCAGGGGACATTTGGCAATGTCTAGAGACATTTAGCATGGTCAGTCATTGGGAGGTACTCCTGGCATCTCCTGGGCAGAGGCTAGAGGTGCCAGTAAACATCCTGCAGTACCCAGCACAGCCCCCATGGCAGGAGTCATCCAACCCAAGATGTCACTAGCGCTGCAGTGGAGAAGCCCTTGCTGTGTGCACGTGCGTGTACGTGCGTGCATGTGTGCGTGTGTGCATGTGTGCGTGTCCTCTTCTACATTTGGTAAAGGGAACTCACACTTGCTGCCCCCATGATCACTGTGGGGGTTACTCATCTATGCCCCAGTCCTGGTATTGGTTGATGGAAACATCAAGATTCGGGCAAGATGGTGAATAGCCCTCAGAATTAGCAGGAAAAAGAACCGCCTCTCATTTTTCTAGTGGTTCTGTTAAATTGCCTTTGCTTCTATTTTGAGACTTGTTCTTTAAAAAAAAATGCAGACATGAAAGAAAATAAAAACCACATTTTATCCCTCCTCTTTTTCTTGGAAGAGGGCGTGTTGAGGAAGTCAGAGTTCACCATCCCTTTAGATAGAATCATTTTTAACAATTTTGTATGTCAATAAAGTTTGCTCATCTCTAAGTTTCATTTTAGAGCCCGTGTTATGTGCCTGGATATGCATGTGTGTATGCACACAAAAATAAAAATCAATATTTATTCTTATGAGTAAGTATATAAATAAGTTAAATTTTGGACTCTCAAACCATCAGAGACTTATGTAATAACCAGAGGCAGGCCTGATTACGTATGGGCAGAGCATTTGTGAACAACATCTCCATTGTGTAACATACAAAACAAGCTTTTCTTCAATGTTGGATATGCAAGGCAGCCTTCTCCAATAAGGGCCTGTCTCTGTCCAGCTCCCCCCACCTCCCACCTTTGAGCAAACATTATTTATTGCGGCTGATGTGTGATCAGGTCTTGATTTGGGGCCTCTTTTTGATGCCTTCTCTTTGTGGGATCTCACCCACGTGCCTCTGGAGACCCTTTGGCTGCCAGGACTTTTGTTTCCCAGCCACCCATGTGGTGCCAGTAGTGTCTGCTTTGTGGCGAGCTGTCCCCAGAGCCTCAGCATGACTTGGGAATGGTGTCTGAGATTGGGCTTGGATCCCTCCTGGAGTCACTGTTGGGCTTGGAAAGAACGACTGCCCTATGTTCGCCTGTCCCTGCCCTCTCTGATCCTGCTTCCCAGCCCACGTCATGTTATCCTCGTTTCTTGTAACTTACCACACATTTTATGGGCAAGCAGGGGAGGTGGAGAGGGAACTCATGTATCAAGATAACCTACTTTGTGTCAGCCACTGAGCACAGTAATTGTCCCTTCTCCAGCCCTCTGAGGACAGTGGATGGGATTCTCATGAAACAGGTGAGGAACTCGAGGCTTCTTTTAGGGAACTGGCTGGAGGGCCTGCAGGCAGTGAGTATCAATGTCCTGAGACGTGTAGGCCACCATGGCTTTCAGTGGGCTCTGCCCTTGGCAGAAGGAAGCTGGAGGCTGTGTACACACCTGCGGGGGGTGGGACCACAGAGGAGCGCCTTTTGAATGCAGAGCCTGAAGAAATGTACACCTTTAGAGGCATTTTAGGTACCCTCGAGGCTGGGAGAATCAAGCAGAGCTTAGTTTCCCGTTGGGGTGTCACAGATTGAAGAAACAGCCCTATGTAGGGCGGGAATATTGATTGCCCAATAGCAGTTAGTTTGTCTTTAATGACCGAGAAGAGATTCCATCAGTTCATTGAGGAGAGGGTAGACTTTTTATTGGAGGAAAGAAGAGTGCCTGAAAATAGAGAAGTCTCTGGGAGGGGCAGGGCTGTTTGGGGCAGGAAGAACAGTGTGAGCCACATGGAGAGAAAGCCCAAGGAATCTTGGCAGGGTGGGGAGTAGGATGGACTTGAAGCCAGAGGTTTGGGGTCTCTGTAGACTCCAGGTGAGCCATGTTAATGTTTCAGGAAGATGCAATGGAGTCACGGATGGGCGTGGAAGTTAAACTGTTCATTCATCAGTCCTTCCCCTGGAGAGTGGGCAGCATGTGGACAGTGGCACTTTAAGGTCCTTGGCTTGTATTTCACACCCAAGAGATACATAGGTCCAGGTAGATCATAGGCCAGGTTAATGAAATAACAAATGTCTTTTCAAAAATTTTACTTTTTACAGGAAAGCTTCTGTCGTTTTTCTTCTTCCAGTTGGGACTCAGCCTTACGTCTTCAGACAGTTAACATAAAATCTCCCACAGTGAATTGAAGTATACTTTTGGGGGTTCCATGTCTTAACCCTCCTTCTGATCCCTGGGAAAGTCTTGCTTTGTAAGCTTCTGTAGCTGCCTTGGTTCAAGGGAAGAGGGAGGCCTCCGTTTTAGGGCTCTCCAGACCAGAGACACGTTTCCTGGCACATAGCAGGTGTTGGGTTGAACAGGCATGATGAATGCATGCATGAATGGGGCTCCTAGTGCTCAGGATGATGCATTGGTGGTCTACCAAGCTGCCTGATCATTCCAGTAGCACATTATGAATGTGTGCGCGCAGGACCCTTCCACAATCCCATCAGCACTGTGCACGTTGTGGGGAGGTGCTGGGAGAAACACTGGGTCTCAGAGAATGGATTGGAGGTCGGTCCATCTCTGCTCCTGGCTAGCAGGGTAGCTGTGGAGGGGTGCCCCATCTTGCTGGTCTTAAATTTCTTCACTGTAGACAGGGAGTGTGACCTGAATTCTAAGCCCTTTTCTACTCTGAGGTTCATTGTGGGTGTGACTTGCTAGGTTCAGCTCTGGCTTTGGGAGATACCCTTTCCCCTTGATCTCGACGACCCCTCAGCAGAGCCTGTTGGCTCCTACAGTGCCCTGAGCCGCTTGCCTGAAGGACTCCGTTGTGGTTATCTCACGCCTGCCGCCCTGTTTGCTCCAGGGTTTGGGATTGTGTGGCCCCTCCTTGTAATTTGGGGTGAGGCTTGCTCTAGAAAGGTGGTCTGCAAGGGGGTTGGCTGGGGAAGGAGGAGGAAGTCATTCTCCAAGTGTTTGTCCTCATCATCATCCCAAATTGCTTGCCTGGAATAAGGAGGGAAAGAAGAAAAAAATACTCTGGGTGGTTTGGGCCAGGATTTTAGCTGATGGATCTGGTAGTTCCCGCTGTCAGATTTGTTTTCTTTGAACTGTCTGGGCTGGCCACGGCGTCATTGTCTAAATGTGGAATGTAGGTGTTCTGTGTTCTGGGAAATAAAAACCAAAACAGGTCCAGGGCATCCACAGAGGTAGGAAAAGAACATTCCAATTGGAGTGTTTCAGAACCAGGAGGGGAGGGGAGAAAAACAGCTCTGTTGGTACCCTAGAGGAAGACCTTGTTAGATTTTGGGGAGAGTGCAGATAAATTTGGCCCTAGGAGTCTCTGATTCCTTTAGAGACTTTTCTGGTAAGAAATAAAATGGAACTCGGGAGAGGTGGCAGCTTGGGAAACAGCACATTCTGCTGTAATGAAAGTCGTCCCACAAGAATTTCTCTATTTTATCCCTTTAGCCAAATTTCTGTTTCTAAAAGGAGAAAAAGGGCTAGAGATAGGCTTGTTTGTTTTCTTAGTGAAACCTGGCTTTTTATATTTCCAGTCCATTCTGCAGGGTGAGAACAAGCCCAGCCGGAGGGCTCACTCAGTGTGGTATTCTAGAGCTTGGCTCTGCCTCAGCTTCTCACGCTGGAGGATCAGGTGGCAGGGGGCCAGCCATGGATATTGTTTTTCCTTTCCTCCATTAATACTTATTGAGGTATAACTTACAGCAAAGCACACAGACCTCAGGTATCCACAGCAAAGTGCACAGACCTCAGGTATCCAGAGCTGTGAGGTTTTCGTGTGTTACCTGTGTAACCATGACCCAGATCAAGATAAGGAACTTTCCCAGCACCCCAGAGCCTCTTCCTGCCCCCTTTCAGACCCCATCTCCCAGAAAGAATTACTTCTGATTCCTGTAGATGTAGACTGGATTTCCTCTTTTCTAACTTCATGTGCATAGGATCATCATGGGTATTTTCATTTTGATTTTATGTCCCCTTGCCACTCCCAAATGGAAATTTGTTGGCATCTCTGGATGTTTCTTCTTTGTAAGAAACATGCCCTGTAGGGCATGCCTGCTGTAAGCCCCGTGCACCCTGCCAGCCTCTGCCCAGCTTTCAGCTTCTCCAGCCTCCTGCCCTTCCCACCTCGAGTCCTGCACCTGCCGTCCCCACAGCTGCACCTGCTCTTTTCTTTCCACCTTTTATGTGCCGAACGCTTAGGGGGACATCTTCCTGTCCATGTTTTGCACCCTCTTAAAACTACATTCCTTTCCCTTCAGCGTTGGCATCTCTGTTTGTCATTCTGCATTACCTGGGTTGATTATTCAGTGGACAAATGCTTTCTTCCTAGGCTGTGAGTCCAGGTTTGTTGGATGACTGGATGGGGCATGTTGTGTGAGAAGGACCATGAGGTAGTTTGGCTCTCTTGGAAGGGGTGTGGGGACGTGTGATGCCTGCGAAGGCACTTTTGTTCTTGAGGGTTCTGTGTGTTTGAAGCATCTGGGTTGTGTGTCCCTGATGTCTCGGGCAACCTCGTTCCTTCTCCAGCCTCCATCCCCTGCCCTCTGCCCACCCCAGGCCTCTCTGGAGCCAGCTCCCTTTCCTGCTCACTCTCTTTTGGCCAGGATTTTAACATATATCACAGGCTGGTAGGCTAAGAGCTTGGGACTTCCCCTCACCACACTCAAAGCCTTTGATCTTTTGCTTTGGAGGTAACATCAAAAGGAAGGCTGAGGAAGACAGCCAGGCTGTGAAGTTCAACGTTCAAGTTAATAGCTTGACTGAAGGTTGTGCTGCGTCGTGGCAGCATCACTGAGGCTGGAGTAAACAGAGCGATTCTGCTACATTTTCCTGGAAATGCACCCCAGTATTGGAAGAGGGCTTCTTTTCATTCGGAATGAATTCTGGCTGCAGTCAGGATTTCTTTTCCCTTTCTCCATTTTCCCTGGAAGTGTGAAAACATGGGGAGAAGATTTTGTAGGGGGGCATGAGGAGGGCAGAAGCTGCCCAAGGAGAGGATCTGGGGAGGGGAAAGCTCTGTGGGATGAGACGCTGAAGTTATCCTTGTCTCGATTCTGGGACTTGCTGCCTGCCTGCCTTTTGGCATGGTGTCTTTGTGTCCCTGACTGTTCTGATTTAGCTAGATGTTTCTGAATTCTGATGGAATTCAAAGAAGGCTGGGCAGGCAGGCAGCTTGGCTTGGGGCCTGGGGAAGTTGTGTGCAGCACAGACATTGCTGCGATGAGAGGGCCCCAGGCCTGAGGGCTGAGCTGTGAATTTCCTCACATGCAAAAGTGAAAGCAACCCATCGGTCTTCTCCGCTTGATCTCTCTGCTGAGCTTTGCGGACACTTTGGTGGTTGTTTAATTTAATATCTTCTGCAATGCTCCTTTTTAAGATTTTCATCCAAAGCTCTGTTTGAGTGGTTTTCAAACACATTTTGGCCCTGATCCTATTTGGCATACGATTCAACCTTGGGGATGGTCATCTTCCCCACACCTGCCTTGGGTACCTTTTTGGTGTAGGCTCAGAGCATCCTCGGACATCTCCCCTGTCAGTGTCCAGCATTGCGAAGCTGCCCTTTAGCCTCAGTGCCCCCAGATTCACCTGTCTCTGCATAGCGGCACTCAGCCTCATCTTTCTGTGGGATCTTGAGACTTGATGAGATATCAGCACTATACAGCCAGAATTCCCGTTGGATTCTTTAGTGTGGCTTCTTCAGCATCCGTCCTTGCTATAACCCCTTCATGGTTTTTGGCATAACTGTAATTAACACCTGTGAAATTATAGGTTTGATGTGCTAGTTATTTTTTTTTTCTAATACACATTGATATAATCCTGTAAATAGTAAAGTAACTCTTTGTACTGCCTAAAACCATGCTTGGGAGCACCACAGTTTGGGAAAGTGCTTAGCCTTCCTTTCCCTCTTTTAGTGACTTGTGGTTTGGGGCATCTGTTGACTCCTAGGGCTCTCTTGTTCATCTTTCCATTCCTAGGCTTGGGGAGCAGTTGCTCAACCTAGGAGTGGCCTCAAAATTCTGCTCATGGAATAGTCTTGGGCTTCTATAAATCTAGTCTTTTTTTTTGAGACTGAGTCTTGCTCTGTTGCCCAGGCTGGAGCACAGTGGTACAATCCACTGCAACCTCTGCCTTCTGGGTTCAAGCAATCCTCCTGTCTCAGCCTCCCAAGTAGTTGGGACTGTAGGCTGGCACCACCAGGCTCAGGTAATTTTTAAAATTTTTGAAGAGACAGGTTTCACTATATTGCCCATGCTGGAAGTCTAGTTTTATAGTGCTGAGAATTCATCTGGGGTCTGAGGGGCCCTCTTCTGTTGTTTCTGTGCTCCCCTCTAAATAAAGATACTCGTGGCTGGGTGCAGTGGCTCATACCTGTAATCCCAGCACTTTGGAAGGCTGAGGTGGGCGGATCACGAGGTCAGGGATTCAAGACCAGCCTGGCCAATATTGTGAAATCCCATCTCTACTAAATATACAAAATTAGCTGGACATGGTGGCATGTGTCTGTAATCCCAGCCACTCGGGAGGCTGAGGCAGGAGAATTGCTTGAACCAGGACTTGGGAGGCAGAGGTTGCAGTGAGCTGAGATTGAGCCACTGCACTGCAGCCTGGACTACAGAGGGAGACTCCATCTCTAAATCAATCAATCAATCAATCAAACAAACTCGTTGTCAGTCATCCTGATTTTCAGGTCATCTCCACTTTTTGAGCTGGGTGGGAAGCTGGCCAGGAGCAGCCGTCCCTGTCTCCAAGTTGCATTACCTTCTGAGAAGGTCTCAGCAAATCACTGCCACCTCTTGATCAGAGTTGCTGGCATGAATTCTCTGTGGTTCTAGGTTTTCAGCCCTGGAGACAGTCGCCTGCATTCATTATGCATGTCCTTTTGCTGCCTTGTTGAAAGGCATCTCCTGCCACCTGAAGGGTCTGGGCTTCTGGAAATTCCTCAGAAAACACAGTATGCCAGCCTCCAGGGATGGATCTCCAAAACTACAGGGACATATGCTGGGGTATTGAGGAAACACCCACCTTAAAATGTTCCTCAAGGGGGAATGTTACTGCTTGTCCTAACCCCCTTGAGCCGATGGTCACATGACATCCCTGAGATGGGCTTCTTTTTTGCCTGTGCTTAAAGCTGTAAAGGGCCATTGTCAAATTTGTTTAGCTTCTCAATTCATGTTCCTTAGAGGATGGTAAATTAAAGTTAGCATTCCTGGACAGAGCCTTTCATACATTTAAGAAAACCCGGTGAGTCTCAAGGGGAGAGGTAAGGGAGAGATGAAAGGTTTTCTCCAGGCCTGTTCGGTAGCATGGACTGTTCTTTTAGGTAATTAAGGGAGACCATAAAGACAAGTGTGAGAATTCATTTATCTTTCACTTGGGGGTCTTCAGTCTTTGGTTGGGCTTCTTTAACCCTGGGTGTCACCCACAGGCTCCTGTGGGTGCCATTTTCATTGTTCCCTTGTCTACTTGGCTGGAACACACCTTTGGGGATTGGAGAATGGAGTTTTGCGGGGCTTTGGGAACTTTGAGTTTTCCTACAATGTCTTTTTTTTTTTTTTTTTTTTTTTGAGACAGAGTTTTGCTCTTGTTGCCCACGCTGGAGTGCAGTGGTATGATCTCAGCTCACTGCAAACTCCACCTTCCGGATTCAAGTGATTCTCCTGCCTCAGCCTCCAGAGTAGCTGGGATTACAGGCGCTGGCTACCATGCCCAGCTAATTTTTATATTTTTGGTAGAGATGTGGTTTCATCATGTTGGCTGGGCTGGTCTCGAACTCCTGACGTCAGGTGATCTGCCTGCCTTGGCCTCCCAAAGTGCTGGGGTTACAGGTGTGAGCCAGTGCACCTGGCTTCCTATATAGAAGCTTGAGACTGTGATTCCTGGGCAGGGCCTTCTCCCAGTTGAGTGAGTGGTGGGGCAGGACAGCCAGTTAGGGGGTCATGGGAGCAGGTGTGAAAGATTATATATCTTAGTAATTCTTTGTAATAGTCATCCTCTTTAGTTCATATCTTCCACCTATCATGTATTAGGGCAGTGGTTCCCCCAATCAGCTGCATATTAGATTCACCTGGAGAACTGTAATTAAAAATGCCAATGCCCAGGTCCCACTTGGGGAGGAGCCAGACGTCAGTAATTTTAAAGGTCGTCAAATGATTTATAGGTTGGGAATCACTGTATGAGGATAGTAAGCCTGAGTTATATTCTGTGCTGATCAGCCATGAAGCAGTCTTCTTTCTAAGCATTTTACGTACATCATTTCAGTTCTCACACAGTTAAGGAGGTAGTTGGTATCATTTCCATTTTGTAGACAAGACAACTGACTCTCAGAGAGGTTTGGGTCTCAGGACACCAGGGTCATTTTAATCAGGGGGACTGTGACTGCTCCGTTTATAGAATATAGGAGATATCGTGGATCGGGGTTGAGAAACCATTGCAATCATTTTCTTACTTCATTAAGAAATTAGGCTGGGGGTGGTGACCCAGGCCTATAATCCCATCACTTTGGGAGTCTGAGGCGGGCAGATCCCTTGAGCTCAGAAGTTCCAGACCAGCATGGGCAACAGGGTGAAACCTTGTTTCTACTAAAAATACAAGAGTATTAGCCAGGCATGGTGGTGTACACCTGTACTCTCAGCTACTTGGGAGGATCACCTGAGTTTGGCTGCAGTGAGCTGGGATTGTGCCACTGTATCCCAGCCTGGGCAACAAGAGTGAGATCCTGCCTCAAAAAAGAAGGAAATTAGTCAGTGGTGGAAGGTGGCTTTGCATCTATGTGTATCTGCCTGCAGAGTTGGTGTCCTTACTCCGAAGGAATCTTGCTTTAGTTGGAGTATACTTAATGGTTAGGGGCGGGAGGGGAGGGATGGTTCTGGGAGACTGGAACAAAATATGGTACCTGAATGCTAAGGCTCTGCAGATGAGCAGTCACTTTCTTACGTAGAGCTTAGGAAAGGGCATCCAAGTAGAGGAATCGGCATGAATATGAAACACAGAGTAAGAGTTCTCAGAAGGAAAGATGGGGTTAGCCGGAGCCAGGCTGGAGATCTGGTGGTCGTGGGTGTGGTTTCCAACCTAGAATGGGTGTGTGGTATTCTGTCCTCAAGGGCCTTGAATCCTGTGTGCTAATGAGGCCTCACATCCTCTGGATCTCTGGTTAAAATGCAGATTCTGATCACAGTTGTCTTGGGGGGCCAGCGGCTTGCATTTCTCTAAGTCCTTAGCAGTTACTACTACCTTGAGCATTGCTGTTGGGCATTACTCCCTTGAGTATTGTTGTCAAGTATTACTCCCTTGAGTATTGCCATCGAGTATTATTACCTTGAGTATTGCTGTCTAGCATTACTGCCTTGAGTGTTGCTGTTGAGTATAACTATCTTGAGTGTTACTGTCAAGCATTACCACCTTAAACATCGCTCTTGGGTATTACCACCTTGAGTATTGCTTGTGAGTGTTACTACCTTGAGTATCACTGTTGAGTATTGCTACCTTGACTCTTACTGTTGAGCATTAATTACTCCCTTGAATATTGCCATTGAGTATTACTCCCTTGAGTATTTCCGTTGAGTTTAGTCCTATGAGTATTGCTGCTACTACACGTTGGCAATGGTTTTCAAACTTTGCAGCACATCAGAATAACTTGGGAAACCTTTACAATCCTAACACCCAGGTGGCATCCCATTCCAATTAGATCAGAACGTCTGGGGAAGGCGAGCCATGCCTCAGTAGTTTCAAAACATGCCCTGGTGATTCCACGGTGCAGGAACCTTTGAAAAGCATTGCTTTGGGGGTTGGGAGGTCCTGGCTGAATTTTAGTCGGGGAAGATGGAAGAGGGAGTGGAGCAGGGTTGAGAAACCGTGATAGTGTTCTTTGTTATGTGAGCAATATTTGTTGAGTGTCTGTGGTGGGTTCTGGGGGTTCAGAGTACAGCATTGTGCTGCTAGGATGGTGGTCTGAACTAATGCAAAGGCACTTGAAAGGAAGAAAGACAGAATTCTAAGAGGAAAGGGGTTTTGGGATGGAGATGCCCAGGACTTTCGAATCACAGGTAATTTGATCAGAACCCAAAACTGAAATTTCTCTGCTCTGTGATGAAATGGTTTGCTGGCCTTGAGTAAGGAGCTATAGGAAGGCCATTAACTTGTTTCCAGGTTTCTTAACAGCTTTGTCATTTACATACAAGCACCTGCTTGGCTAAACCATTCCTTTCTGTAGCTTCCATCAGTATCTGTCTAGGGAATATTTGCTTTGCTTATGTTGGGGTTACTTTAAGTGTTTGAAGTAACCAAAATACTTTTCTTAAAAATAACACTCATCTGCAGTTTACATGACTGATTAATTTAGGCTGATTTATGAGAATCAGTAACTGCTGACTGAGACCCCATGCATCCAGCTTCTTTCTTTACCTACACATGTTCCTGAAACTTAACGAACCCATCTGTGGTCTTCTCATGTGGTGCAGTTAGGACCAATATTCACACTGAGGTTCGCAGTGGGAGAACTGAGGGTATTTATAGGGCACCAGGCAGGGCAAATCCGGCAGCTCACACTTAAGACCCAACCAGTCCCATGATTTGTAAACAAGTGTATTTATTTTTTTTTTAAGACAGAGACTTGCTCTGTGACCCAGGCTGGGGTGCAGTGGCATGATCTCAGCTCACTGCAACCTCTGCCTCTTCGGTTCAAGCGATTTTCCTGTCTCAGCCTCCAGAGTAGCTGGGATTACAGGCACGTGCCACATTGCCCGGCTAATTTTTGTATTTTTTAGTAGAGACGGGGTTTCACCATGTTGGCCAGGCTGGTCTCGAACTCTTGACCTCAAGTGATGGCCCACTGTGATCTCCCAGAGTGCTGGGATTACAGGCATGAGCCACCGTGCCTGGCCTGTAGGCAAGGGTTTTTAAAGGCAGGGGTAAATTTTAGGGCAACAGAAGTGTTCTAGGCAAAATGGTAGATTTAAGACCTGGAGGTAAGACATTGATTTAGCCTAAAAAATTGGGATATTTTGAAGTAAGGGCTCATAGGTCATAAGGGGATTTAAAGATCTTTTTGGTTTGTAATTGGTTAAGGAAGATAAGCTTTGTTTAAAAATTTGTGGTCAGCAGAAAGAAATGTTAGGTCTGGCTCATGGGCATGTCTTTTTCAAGGCTCCTCCTTAGGCAGAACCTTAGAGCAAAGAAAGGCAGTTAGAGGTTAGTACTCACTTACCCTTGATCTGAAGTCCACAGACCAGTGGATTCATTTGGTGGGGTCCATCTTTCTGAAAAACAACTCAGGGAAATGTATTAAGATGATATTATTAGTTTTTATAGAGAACCAAACACCTGTGACTCTTTTTTGGCTATTGTTTTAAGCTGCTTTTTTTGTTTGTTTGTTTATTGAATTGTTAATTTATTTTTCAAAGCTAGCTAGCTGCCTGGAATTTCTTCAGGAGGGACTGAAGTTTTTTTTTTTAATTTTTATGTTGGGGTGAGGGGGGTACCTGCTCTGTCTCAAAACTTGGATGCAAAAAGAAGTTAACATGTGAGGACAGGGGTAGACACACCAAGGGACATGTGCCTAGGGTGCCTGGGCTCTCATTAAGGAGGGTAGTTACATGGGGAATGGGTTAGTTTCTGGGTTAGCTTCAGCTGAAACATTGGTGGTTAAAATCCTGAAAAATCCTAAAAATCCTATGCTCTGCATTCTCTTCCTAACACCCAGGACCCAGTAACTATAAAGCCTCCTACCCTTGGGCATAGCAGGGGGCTTCAGGGTCCTATGAGAAAATCATCTTCTGCTAGTTACACTCCTTCTGGGACCTGATTTAGACAGTCTGGTGGTAGTTTTGTGAGGTTTAATTTCAGGGCCAAGCATGCTTTTAGAATGGAAGTACCTGCTTGACATGGAGAGCTTTTATTGGTTGATTATGTCAGTATGAGAATTCTGGAAGCCCACTGCTAAGCCTCCCTCCTAAAAGGAGTAGGTTGGCCGGTGTGGTGGCTCATGCCTGTAATCCCACCACTTTGGGAGGCCAAGGCAGGCGGATCACCTGAGGTCAGGAGTTCAAGACCAGTCTGGCCAACCTGGCGAAACCCCGTCTCTACTAAAAATACAAAAATTAGCCAGGCGTGGTGGCAGGCGCTGGTAGTCTCAGCTACTTGGGAGACTGAGGCAGGGACAATTGCTTCAATCTGGGAGGTGGTGGATGCAGTGAGCTGAGATCATGCCACTGCGCTCCAACTTGGGTGACAGAGCAAGACTTCATCTTTAAAAAAAAAAAAAAAAAAAAAGAACTAAAAGAAGTAGATTTCTTCCCTCTACCCTGTATGAGAGACTCTATCCTTGGGAGAGTGTGAAATCCTTGGACATTAGAAAGTCTGAAGTTTCGGCCAGTTGTGGTGGCTCATGCCTATAATCAATCCCAGCACGTCGGGAGGCCAAGGCAGGTGGATCCCTTAAGGCCAGCCTGGCCAACATGGTGAAACCCTGTCTCTACTAAAAATACAAAAATTAGCCAGGCATGATGGTGGGTGCCTGTAGTCCCAGCTACCAGGGAGGCTGAGGCAGGAGAATCACCAGAACCCATGAGGTAGAGGTTGCAGTGAGCTGAGATCACACACTGTACTCCAGCCTGGGTGACAGAGTAAGACTTCGTTTCCCAAAAAAAGAGACTCTGAAATGTTTGCCTGTCAAGGCCAAGTCAGTCCCATTCCTCTGCTGTCTCTGCAGGATTCTATGAGGAATAATTAGGGTAATGTTTGCAGAGAACTTTGAAATCCTCAGATGAAAGGCACTGGAGAAGCATAAAGTAGTAGTATTTATTATTAGCTTGCCCCAGAATGGAGGCGCATGAGTCCCTGGCAGCTCCCTGCCTGGTGCCAGGTGCATTCCTCCTGCTGGGCTTTTCCTGCCTCATGGGCTTTTTTTTTTTTTTTTTTGAGACAGGGTTCAGCTCTGCCTCCCAGGCTGGAGTACAGTGCATGAAAACAGTTCACTGCACACAGTTCACTGCACTGCAGCCTCAAACACCTCAACTCAAGCAATCCCCCTGCCTCAGCCTCCCAAGTAATTGGGACTATATACTACAGGCACGCGCCACCACTCCTTGCTAATTAAAAACATTTTTTTTTTTTGTAGAGATGGGGCTCTTACTATGTTGCACAGGCTGACCTGGAACTCCTGGGCTCAAATGACCCTCACGCCTTGGCCTCTCAAAGTGCTGAGATGACAGCCGTGAGCTACTGTGCTTGTGCCCCATTGACTTCCTTTATTTAAAAAAGAAAACATGGAAGAAAGTGAAGGATGAGAATCAGTAATGTAACATGTGCTTCAGATCGTGAACAAGTGACGTGAAAGAAACACATTGGTCCTGCAGTGTGTTTCCTCACCTGGCAAGGTTGAGGCTGCCATTCCTTGGGGTCTGGGGTTAAGACAGTCTGCCTGATGGCAGTGCAGTAATAAAGGTGATATTGCCAGGCTAGGCCATGCTCGGTGTATTTTTTTGTTGTTATGTTTTTAAATTGAGACAGAGTCTCACTCTGTTGCCCAGGCTGGAGTGCAGTGGTGTGATCTTGGCTCACTTTAACCTCCGCCACCCGGGTTCAAGCAATTCTTCTGCCTCAGCCTCCTGAGTAGCTGGGATTACAGGTGCCTGCCACCACACCAGCTAATTTTTGTATTTTTAGTAGAGACGGGGTTTCACCATGTTGGCCAGGCTGGTCTCGAACTCCTGACCTCAGGTGATCTGCTCACCTCAGCCTCCAAGTGCTGGGATTACAGGCATGAGCGCAGTCAGTGTATTTGTTTTAAATGTAAAGTGTACTAAATTTAATAATATCTGGGGAATCTGCTTCCTGGGGATCCAGATGTACTTGAGTGAGAGGGTGGGGATTGAGAATTAACCTTTCTACTGTAGCATGTTCTGGACTGATTCATGTAGGTCTCATGTGTGTGTCGGTATTTCATTTCTCTGTGCAATTTCAGCATGCCAAGGCAGGCACCCTGAAGCTCAGGCAGAGCCTGGAGACAGAGTGGGATTGAATTCATCAGCTGCCGGGAGTTGTTTTATTTGCCCTGATGGGAAAGAGGGAGGAAAGGAACATCATGGGGCCAGGCTTGTTTTTGGGAAGGAAGAAATATTTGATTTACTTTCCCCCTTAGCAGCACGATTAGCACCTGTACCTGCCAGCTAATCAGAAGCCGCTGTCCCCTAAATGGCTCCACTGCCCACCAGATCCTGACAGCCTCCCACGTGGGAGACCCCGTGTGTGCCCCTGGCAACTTCTACCTGGCTGTTCTCTACACTTGCTGGTGTCCCTCTGCCCTGAGGCTCAGAAACCCGGAGGACTGACCACTTCTTGAGGCTCATCTCCAGTTTGCAAAAAGCCCCCGGCAAGCAGAGGAAGGGATTTTCGTACCAGCGACATCTCTTCTCTGCTCCCCAACATACTCCCTTCCACTCTGTGTCTCCTATAAACGTGGAGCAGGAATACTCAAATCCTCGCCTGTTAAGAAGCCAGAAATTGATAGAGGTCTTCTATCCAAAACAATTTCTTTTCTTTTTTTTTTTTTTTTTGAGACGGAGTCTAACTCTGTTGCCCAGGCTGGAGTTCAGTGGCACGACCTCAGCTCACTGCAACCTCCGCCTCCTGAGTTCAAGTGATTCTCCTGCCTCAGCCTCCTGAGCTGGGATTACAGGTGCTGTCACTACACCCAGCTAATTTTTGTAAGTAGAGACAGGGTTTCACCATGTTGGTCAGGCTAGTCTCGAACTCCTGACCTCGTGATCTGCCCACCTCAGCTTCCCAAAGTGCTGGGATTACAGGCGTGAGCCACTGTGCCCGGCCAGAATGATTTCTTATAGTGACCCTGTTGGTAAGACTTTGTTAAACCACGAGGAATTCCAGCCCCACAGGGCAGTACTGTCTGGGGCAGAGCCTGAGAGTTTCTTGTTGATTTTCTCCGTGAGCCGGGAGTAACTTCTCTGACGCAGGGTGCTGTGTGGTTAGTAGAAGCTGGAATTAGCCCATTTTACCCACAAAGAAACAAATGACCATTGGAGGAGGGAGCGCTCAGCATCCCGTGTGCCCACTTTATTCTCGGGTGGGCTTTTCGCCTACCCACACCACTGTCTTTGCAAGCTGTGCTGCAGTGATAGAGACATCTTTAAATACCAATTCTTGAGGGAACCCTGTGTTCCTTGGCGGGAGCCTGGCTGGAAAGGAGGAGGGGGCAGAGGGCTCTCTTGGGTGTGGCCTGTTGCAGTTGAGCCAAGGAAAGGCTGGTCCATGGGAGACACCCTTTCTGGTCACTGCAGACTTCTTTTCTTCCATCCAGTGTCCTCCTGCTTGTAGGTCATGTGCCCAGCAGAGTCTCTGAAGCCATGTCATTACTGGGATAGCGGTCCTGAACTGGTTACCGTATTTCTCAGAAAAGGACAATGAGAAACAACTTTTTATTGAATCCTATGCTCCTATGCTGAGCCTATAATGGGGCCTCTTACTTTGTACGGCAGCCATGCAAACATTGTTAGGTTTCTACCCATTTTACAGATTAGAAAGCCAGGATCCAGAGCAGACAGATGTAAACCTGAGGTCTTTAAAATGCATCTTGTTTTCAAACAAATAAACTTAGTGTATTAAGAGGGCTGGAGAGAGCAGAGTAAGGTAACACGTGGGTGGTCAGCATGTAGTTCTGGGTCTCCACTGTGGAGGTGGCACAGTGCTGGGTGCTGGGGGAACTGTGATCACTAAGAGACACTAATTTAATGCATGCCCCTCAGTCCATCACTGACTGCTGAGGAAACACATTTTTATTGTCAGTGGTAGTGAAGATTACATGAGCTGTGTAAAGCATTTGACCAGTGCCTGCAATAACATAGTAGGTGCTTAATAGAGATCACCCACTCTTAAGAGGTGGGAGGGGGTGAATTCACCTCTCTGGGGCGTATGGCCCTGTTGTTCTCTGCTGCATTCTTGCTGTCCTTTAGACATTGGGAATGCTGGCTTGGGCAGTGAGTTGTCTTCTCGGGCCTCTGTGACATCTTGCTTTCATGAAAGGGCCCCTCTAGCCAAAGACTGAGTGGCCTTTGCAGGCTTTCTCCTGAGTCCTTTTTTTTGGAGACTGAGTCTTGCTCTGTCACCCAGGCTGGAGTGCAGTGGTGCAATCTCGGCTCACTGCAACCTCTGCCTTCCAGATTCAAGCGATTCTCATGCCTCAGCCTCCTGAGTATTTGGGATTACAGGTGCTCACCACCACGCCTGGCTAAGTTTTGTATTTTTGATAAAGATGGTGGTTTCACCCTGTTGGGTAGGCTGGTCTCGAACTCCTGCCCTCCCTTGTCTTCCCAGAGTGCTGGGATTAGAGGCGTGAGCCACTGCACCCGGCTTTTCTCCTGAGTCCTTTTGTTTGTTCCTGCGTTGGGGATTCCCTCTGGCTGGGGCAGACTGCTGGGATCTGTTTGTCCAGCGTTCATTTCCTGGTCACCTAGCACCGGCCAGCTGCAGTGTTGGGAGCGGGGAGGAACAGGGCCTGGCTCTGGGAGGTAGTTGGGAGAGCCAGGAAATGAAGAAAGTTATTGTGGGTGTGATGGTGGAAACCCAAGCAGCGTCCAGAGGGGGCGCAAGAAGGAGGGACGAATCTTGGGAGGGTCCTGGGCCAGTGGGACCCAGTGGAAGAAATGGCACCTGTCCTGGCAGATGGAGAGGGTAGAAGTGGTGAGTGCTAGAACATCCTCATTCTCCTCTCTGCCAGCAAGCACTTTGTGGAAGTCTTCATTTCAAGCCAAGGCCGGACTGTCGTGTGCCTTGGCTTGAAAGGTGAAAGAATCACGTGATGACAGAGCAGGAGTCTCTTAACCCTGGCTTGGTTGGGGCTGCCTTTCTGGTGGAGTCTGGGGTCAGGTAGGGGTTAACAGTCGCTCCTGCTTGCCTGATTGTGACACAATATTAAGGCAGTGACACCACACTAGGTCTCAGGAATGTGTCCTCATTAGAAAGGCTCACTCGTGGTTGTGGGGGCCCTTGAGTCCCTCTGAGTGTAGCGGCGAGAAGCAGAGGACCCTTTGGTCCCAGGCCTTTACCTCACTGACATAATTGAACCATTGGGTTTCTGCAGTGAAATTCAAATGTCACCAATCTTCGGTTGCCCCTTTCATCTCCTGGGTCCTATGTAAGCTATAGCTCTCTGATAGTTTACTGAAAAATAAACTGGAAATAGGTCTTCAAATTTTACTTTCGATTTACAATCATGTTTAAAGTAGAGGGGGAAAAAGTGGTTTGTAATCCACTTGGACAACAGCATTGTCAAAGGTGGTTGATTTTTCTTTTGCTTTTTAAAATTGGTAAATAGAGGAGTGTTTGGATACATTGATTTTTCAGGTGTGCAGTCACATGAGCAGCTGTGACTTCATGTGGACTTCAGCCAGTCTTGACACCTGCCCCTTAACGAAAAGTAAACCATCGCCTCGTTTGACAGTTTAAGTGCAGCGATCTGGATGCAGGCAGGTTTACTTATGTTAAAGGCCTGACAACCCAGAACCCCCCTGTTGGTTTCTTTGTTGTAACCTTTGAGCTGGTGGCCTGCTGTAATGTCACCTTTGCCCTTCTTTAAAAGCAGGAATAATAGGTGGTGAGTGGGTGGATGCCTCTTAAAATACTGGAAAGTGCTGTGGCCCGAGGGGAAGCTTTTTAGAAGTGAGTGTGTGTGTTGTGTTGTTTTAATTAATGAATCTTCTGGGCCTGAAGATAATGAGGTCAGTGAGGGCAGCGATGCTGCCTCGCAGCTCACCTTAGGGTCCTTGTTGTCCAGAACGTGCCTGGCCTACTGGAGGGGCCTGGGAATATTTCTCTGATTGACGTGGGGTAGGAAGACAGAGGTGGCAGCCTCCATGCTGATGGGAGGCAGCTGGGAAGCAGGTCGTGGGCACCGTCTCAGGAGCTGCAGAGCCGCCTCCCCCTCCCTTCACCCGGTGTGTCTGGATTCTTCCAGCTGTGTGGTCCTTCTTCCTGCCTGGAAATGAGCATCCTGCAGAGCCTGGCTCCCGTTCACACCCTCCTCCTCACCCCCTACTCTCCCTCTCCCTTCCCTCCAGGGCTGGAGGACCCGGTGGGTTTTACCTGATGGAGTGTGCTTTGCTGACATGGTGCAAAGAGCCAATTCCCAGTTGCAAAGAGACAGCTGGGTGCAGAGGCAGGGTGCATTCCTGTAATAATAATAAGTTGTGTTTTTATAATACTTTACAGTCTGAGTACTTTTCAAATACTTGACCTCATTTAGTTCTCACCACAGCCCTCTGAAGGGATATTACTATTACCTTCGTTTTATAGAGGCATTAACCAGAGCTTGTTTTGGGAGGTGGAGGGGGTGCGAGGGGGACAGAGGGGAGGGAACCAGTGTTGAATAAATTCTGAGGCTCTGCCAAAGCTGCCAGCCAGCTAGGTGCTGTTT
This sequence comes from Callithrix jacchus, assembly GCF_049354715.1. Classification (NCBI taxonomy): domain Eukaryota; kingdom Metazoa; phylum Chordata; class Mammalia; order Primates; family Cebidae; genus Callithrix; species Callithrix jacchus. The sequence continues at coordinate 105,962,966 of NC_133513.1, forward strand.
AATGGATTCTTTGCATGTACAGTATGAGAGACCTGGGGTGAGGGGAGATTATTTCACAATAACTGAAGGTCAGAGAGACTCTTCTCTGCTCATTGTCACACAGCAAGTTGAGAGCCAGCTGGGATTTGTCACCCAGGTCACCTGACTCTTAAGCCCTATGATCGTTCTCTTCTGTCTCCAGTACCCAGCATAATGCCTGGCAAAGTGCTGGCATCAATAAATATTTGTCGAATGTTAAATGAGGCTTAAAGAGACCATTCACACTTGGCACGGGGGCACAGTGAGACAAACATGCTTCCTGCCCTTATAACCTTCACTTCCAAATCCTGTGACGTTGGGCGGGTTGCCTGAGCTCTTTTCCAGCTCAGTTTCCTGAAAACTCATCTGGAAAATGGGTGAAATATCAGAGTGCGTTCTGTATGGTAAGACGGCAAATATTAGATGATCATGCTACTCTTACTGATTTCTTTTTCCCACTACACACCTTCCCGTTTTATGTCCACCTCCTAGAAAATCAGTTTCCGATGATAACATGCTGCATTGTTGGAGAACAGCAACAAAAGGCACTTCCTGACATGATTGCCCAGATCAGCAAACGAGGCAGTTACCAACTTTAGAGTGAGAATAGCAATGGTGGTAAGAGTTGGCACTTCTTGAGCACTTACCATATGCTGGGTGTACTACTCTAAGCGGCTACCTACAACTGTGATTTGGAAACAACCCTGAAAGTACTGTTACCTCCCCTTTTATAGAAGAGGAAACTGAGGCTCAGAGAGGTTGAGTAACCCACTCAGGGTCTCTCAGGAAGTAGTTGGTGGTCTGGGATTCAAATACCAGAACTGGTCTGACTTCCCAGTCTCTTCTTTTTGAGACTACGTCTGCTCTGGCTGGAGTGCAGCAGCGCAATCTCGGCTCACTGCCACCTCTGCCTCCTGGGTTCAAGCGATTTTTTTGCCTCAGCCTCCCGAGTAGCTGGGATTACAGGCATGTGCCACCATGCCTGGCTAAACTTTGTATTTTTAGTAGAGATGGGGTTTTACCATGTTGGTCAGGCTGGTCTCGAACTCCTGACCTCGTGATCTGCCTCCTAAAGTGCTGGGCCTTGAATTTGGTTTAAAAAGTGGGAAGTCAGCCCAGGCGTGGTGGCTCACACCTGTAATTCCAGCACTTTGGGAGGCCAAGGTGGGCGGATCACAAAGTCAGGAAATTGAGACCATTCTGGCTAATATGGTGAAACTCCATCTCTACTAAAAATACAAAAATTAGCTGGGCATGGTAGCAAACACGTGTAGTCCCAGCTACTAGAGAGGCTGAGGCAGGAGATTGCTTGAACCCAGGAGGCGGAGGTTGCAGTGAGCCGAGATTGCACCACCGTACTCTAGACTGGGCGATAAAGCGAGACTCCGTCTCAAAAACAAAACAAAACAAAAAACAAAAAACAGAAAAAACCCGACCACACTGAAACCTCAACTCTCCACATGTGTATGTTCTGGGCATTTTCCTATCTCCCTTGGTTTATTGACCGCCTGGACTTTTGCCTTCCCCATTCTCGGAGAACATGGCCAGTGCAGGAGGAGGAAATCCACACTGGTCTTTGGACTGGACCAGAGGCTGGCGATGGTTCCGAAACAGGGTGCCAAGTGGCTGACCCTTGTTTTTAAGCCTTGCAGTGGTAAGCCCGGGGCACCAGGAGTTCTTTTCTTTTTGATTTGGTGCACATTGCAAAACCTCTTTGGGATGATGATTTTGTGTGGTTTCTTGCTAGCACTTGGTCAGCCGCTGGCTGGGTTTCCCCCAGATGCATCGGGACCCCCCTGTTCTGTGGGATGACTGCCTCCACATGCCTGATGGTGCTGTGTGTCTGCTATGGGCACAGTGTGATTGTAAGAACCAGTTCTGCTGGGCTTGCAAACATTTAAGAAATCTCTTTAAGTTTGAGAATGGGTTGGAAGGGAGAGATGCAGTGACTTAGAACACCTGACCTGTAGCTGAGCTTTTGTGTGCCCAGGAGGAGCCCGTGTGGAGAAACAGGAAAATCCCACTTCACCAGAAAGCTGGGGAATGTGTGAATAAGATGTAGGGGTAGGGGTGTGAGGCTGGTTAACTAGGAAGGCTTTTGGTTGCTCTGCTTTACTTAGTCTGAAGTGTTCATTTCCCCCTCAGGCAATGGTTAACTCACATATCTGCGGATTTACTTTTTAAATGATTTCAAATCTTGCAGTATTCTCAAGGGATTGTATCCTGATGATACTGATTATATTAATAACAAGATAATAGTTTATATTATAATAGCTAGCAATTACCAAGCACTTACCATATACCAGGCATAATGCCAGGCATTTGATCCTTACATGAACTCTGAGAGATGGCTGTTTGTGTGCCCATTTTACAGATGAGGGAAGCTGTGTTCAGAGAGGTGAGATCATTAACCCGTGCTCACCCACTTTGAGATGGTCTGCTTTTATATCCTCTTAGCCCAGCTCTTTTGGATGTCAGCACTTGACATGGATTAGGCACTGGATAAACGGTTTGTTGAATGAATGAAATGATGGAATTTGGATTTGAACCCAGGTCTGAGCTGGCTTTGCATCTTCACAGTAGTAGGTTCAATTAATGGACTGGGGGGCTCAGTAGTCCAAAGGAAAAGGAGCAAGAAGACGTTGTGGGGCTGAGAAGAGGGCTCCTGGGGTGTTTCCTGGGCGCATGGCATTAAAGGTGTAGTGTGAACTGTCATTCAAGATGACATGCTGGATTTGCGTTTTCTTCTCTCCGCTTGTGCTGCATGCGATTGCCTTTGTGCCCCTGGGTCTGCAAAGTGAGTTGGGCTGAACTCGGGAAGACCTTTTGGTCGGGATGACTGTGGATTCACCTGCACCTGAGCAGGGACTGAGTTTCACGTGCCATTTTTACTGCAGTGAGACCTCATTAAGTTGGCTTCCTCTCATTTAGGCAGCTGGAGTTTAATTCTCAAGGCAAAGCCACTTTTCAAGGGACATGAAGAAAAGTAGAGGGATATATTCAAAATACCTGAATGAACTGTTTCTTACTTGTTCATTGGTGTGTAGACAGCAATGGCAGGTCACTCTCAGCTGGTCTGTTAATAAGGTATCCATTGGGTAGTCTCTCTGTTGACTTACTGCATTTACTTACAAAAGTCACTTGTAGCTGGGTGTGGTGGCTCATGCCTGTAATTCTAGCACTCTGGGAGGGCGAGGTGGGCGGATCATGTGAGGTCAGGAGTTGGAGGCCAGCCTGGCTAATGCAGTCTCAACTAAAAATACAAAAATTAGTCAGGCGTGGTGGCACACACCTGTAATCCTAGCTATTCGAGAGGATGAGGCAGGAGAATTGCTTGAACCCAGAAGGCAGAGGTTGCAGTAAGCCAAGATCATGCCACTGCATGCCATCCAGCTTGGGTGACAGTAATATTCTCAAAACAAATAAAAAAGTCACTTGCTTCTCTTTTTTTCTCCCTGCAATGAGATTGCTTGCTTATGGACATAAACCCTGTAAACTTCTGTCTCGTACATCATGGGGTGAGTTCGCAGTAGGTAGATTGCTATTCACTGACTTTCATACATCCTATGAAGGAGTGCAGGTTATATAACCCTTATCCAAAATGCTTGGGACTGAAAGTGTTTTGGATTTTTTCAGATTTTGGAATATTTACATATATATAATGAGATATTCTGGGGATGGGACCCAAATCTCATCAGGAAATTCATTTGTGTTTCATATAAACCTTTTTTTTTTTTGTTTTTGAGATGGAGTTTCACTCTCATTTCCTAGGCTGGAATGCAGTGGCGCAATTTTGGCTCACTGCAGCCTCCACCTACTGGGTTCAAATGATTCTTCTGCCTCAGCCTCCTGAGTAGCTGAGATTACAGGGGTCTGCCACCACGGGCAGCTAATTTTTGTGTTTCTAGTAGAGTTGAGGTTTCACCATGTTAGCCAGGCTGGCCTCGAACTCCTGACCTCAAGCGATCCACCTGCCTTGGCCTCCCAAAGTGCTGGGATTACAGATGTCAGCCACTGCGCCCAGCCTTATATAAAACTTAGGTAATTTTATGCAATATTTTAAATAATTTTCTGCATGAATCAGAGTTTTGACTGTGTTTTGACGGTGACCCCTCACTTGAGTTCACGTGTAGAATTTTCTACTTGGGGCATCAAGTTTCAGATTTGGAAGCTTTAAAAAAATGAGATAGGATCTCACTCTGTTGCCCAGACTGGAGTACAGTGGCACGATCACGGCTCACTGCAGCTGGAGTACAGTGGTACTATCTTGGCTCACTGAAATCTCCACCTCCCAGGTTCAAGCGATTCTCCTGCCTCAGCGTCTCTAGTAGTTGGGATTACAGGCATGTGCCGCCATAACTGGCTAATTTTTGTATTTTTAATAGAGATTGATTTCTCCATGTTGGCCAGGCTGGTCTTGAACTCCTGACCTCAGGTGATCCAATAGCCTTGGCTTCCAAAAGTGCTGGGATTACAGGCATGAGCCACTGCACCTAGCCTTAGTTTTTAACCATGCTGTTTTTTCTAGAACCTTCTGTCAGCCAACTCCACAATAGTGGATCAGGTGGTAATCTTTTTCCGGGGAGTTAGGTCCGGCTATGGTAAGAGAGGGCCCAGGAGCTGGGTCAGATGGGTACAGAGACATTACTTAGTTCTTCCCCTCTGCTCCCAAGTCATTTCTTGGGATCAAGCCCTCTTTGGCCTGTGTCAATCCACCTCCATTAAGTTCAGCTTTCTTTCCGCATCTTTCCACTGCTGTTGAAAACTTGAGACCTGAAATCCCATCTCCTAAATCCCTGGGAGCTCTAGAAGTGGAGATGGCCAGGTTCTGTGGTCAAGGCTGGTTGGGATTACAAATAAACCAAAGCCTGGGAAACTTTCGTGCTATTAATAGTGCAGAGCTTTTGGGGAGGGAATACCCAAACTCTACACTGTTGGAATTGATTTTGCCTGTCCAGATGACATCCTAATGAGCTAAGTGGTTAGCTTCGGATCATTATTGCTCCTTCCCAAGCCAAGTTCTTTTAAAGACTAAAACCACAAAAGCAGAGAACAAGTTGGGTTGGAGAGGCCTGGTGGCCTGGTTGGGAGAAGGGAGAATGGTCGCTCTGGCCTTAAAAAATGAGAAAAAGGGGATTCTTGCTTTGGAATGAGTTAGGTGTGTTGACCAATTCAACTGGTTTTTCTTTTTCCTTACGGAAGTGGAATTTGATTTGGTGTCTGGATCTTGATGGGGGTGTTTCTATTTCTTCAGCACCTTTTGGTTCTTGTAGAAAGTTGCATTTCTAGTTCCTCAACTGCTTATTTCTTTTCAGTTTTTGAAGCAGGAATTTGATTTTGTGTCTGGATTTTGATAGGGGTATTTATGTTTCATCAGTGTCTTTAGGTTCTTGGGGAGTTTCTCTCCTCGTCTGTCATGTGTCGGAGAGGGTGCCTGTCAACCATCCTCTCTCTCCAGGGAGAAAGTCTTGCTTAAAACAACCCTAAGATCCTTATCTCCCCAAATCACCCACTTTGATGATAATATCCATTGTTCACGTCTCTACTTCTTGACATATTCTGGTCAGTCTATGTATACAATTAAAAAAAGAAAACGGCCCTCTGTGTCCCAAGTGCTGGGAATATCCCAGTGTTTCACAGGAGACTTTGGAAGTGGACAGAACTGTATTTCCTTCCCCAAATGAGGTTATTGTGCTCGAAATATCTCCTGAGTTTATTAAAGGAAACCACACGCTTGGGGTAAGAGAAGCAGTTTCTACAGCCTTGCAACCCTGCTATCTTGCCTCCTCTTTTCCACCCTCCTTCCTCCCTTTCTTTTTCTCTCCCCTCCCCCCACATGTCATGCCATCCCCAGGGGGTAGCTTCCCAGGCCTGCTTCTTTGGGATGGTCTGTTCCTGCCATCCATCCCGTCCCGTGGAACGGGAGGAAGGAATTTGGGGTGTGGACTTCCTTGAATGACTAGGATTAGACCCGTCGAGTCTGCAGTCAGACGAGAAGTGTGTGGGCAAAGGGAACTATTGTGTGAGGCTTCTCCGGACAGAAAGCCTGCTTCATCTTTTACTGTGCCTAATGGACAATTGAGACATTCAGCTTATGTCTGAAAGGAAAGTGGGCCGGGATGGTCTAGCAGACCTCCCAGATGAAGGCTTGTAGGAGAAGCAAATAGAGACAAGGATTACCAACAGGGGGAACAACTGGGGCAGAGTCCTGGGAGAGAATGTTTATTTCCTTGCTCTCTAGGAGGGATTTGGAAAGAGCCATAATCCTGGGTTAGGAGTAATTTGTTACAGCAAGATGATACTTGAGTGACAGGCTGCTTCTGGCTGAGGCAGCAAGACTTGCGTGCAGGGGGGTCGTGGGGCCTCCAGAAGGTCAGCCTCCCGTAAATCTTCACCCTGGCTTTGGGGTTTGTTCTTCCCCAAGCAAAATTAACCAGAGGCGCTGCTGACCTCTGGGCTTCCTGGGTGTAGCGTTATGAAGCATCTCCACGTGCTTGTCACAGCTAAAATTTGACAGTAAAAATTTGGACAGGGAGACCCTGCCTGAGCCACTAACCTCTTTCCAATGTGACAAGGGGGAAAAAAAAACCAGCTCACGGTTTCAGTTGAAGTTGGAGGACATGGAGCCCAGCCTGTCTCGTGTTTGCTGTCCATGTAGACTCGCTAAAGCGAGTTAATTCACTGCTCGTTGACCACCAAGTCTTTCGTAGTCTTTTGTTGTGGAATGAGGGGAAGAAATACAGAATGGGGAGGGGAACCTAATTAGGAAAACCACCCTGGAGTGCTCCCAGCCATGGAGAAAGAAAGGGATTTTTGGAATTTGTGATTTTAATATCTGCTGCAATTTGATGATTCATGCATTTACAATAACCCTTCCAGGTTACCAGGACCCTGTTACTTGCTGGCTTTGTACCTCTCAAAGGTCATTTGTTGGCTTCATCTCTCACAGTTTCCATGGTAGACCTGAAGTTTCTGGTTGTTAAATCCCCTGTGTAGTGAGAAGAAATAGCAAGTCATAGCTGTCTTGGACCTTCTGTAATTCTTTGTCTTCATTCACATGGTTTATCCTTCAAGGTTGAATAAATGATGTGGGAGCTAGTCAAGGGGCTTTAGGTAAGTGATTTCATGCCCCTCCCCCACCTTTTTTTAAGGTAGAGGAACTGAGGTCACAGGGTAGTGGAGAATGGGCTATAAAATTAAGGTTTCTAGCCAGGCGCGGTGGCTCACGCCTGTAATCCCAGCACTTTGGGAAACTGAGGTGGGTGGATCAGGAGGTCAAGAGATCGAGACCATCTTGGCCACCATGGTGAAACCCTGTCTCTACTAAAAATACAAAAATTAGCTGAGTGTGGTGGCATGCGCCTGTAGTCTCAGTTACTTGGGAGGCTGAGGCAGGAGAAACGCTTGAAACTGGGAGGCGGAGGTTGCAGTAAGCAATCGTGCCACTGCACTCTGGCCTAGCAACAGAGCGAGACTCTGTCTCAAAAAAGAAAGAAAAAGAAAAAAGATCCAGTATCTGAACTGCCTGTGGTTTTGTTGACTCAGCTGCTCTTCTGTTGTTTTTAAGCCGCATGCCTGGAAACAGTTAGCACCTTTCCAGTCCCCTCTCCCATGTTTCTTCATCAGCACCATTAACCAAAGGTAGACTGTCCTCTCCTCTTTCACCAGGTCTTGGAGTTCCTATGCCTTTGTAAGCATCCCTCTGCGAGATCCAACACCAACCAAAATCACATTTGGAAAAATTGCTTGTTTCCCAATCAGCTTTGGAGGATATGATTTTGCATAGAATGGGTTCACAGGTTTTCTGTTCATTCTTTTATGATGGAGTGTGTATGTATGTGACTGTCTTCTTTCTATCCATCTTTTCTATTTTTTTTTTTTTTTTTTTTCTTTTTGAGACAATTTCGCTCTTGTGGCCCAGGCCAGAGTACAGTGGCGTGATCTCGGCTCACTGCAACCTCTAGCTCCCAGGTTCAAGCAATTCTCCTGCTTTAGCCTCCCAAGTATCTGGGATTATAGGCATGCACCACCACACCCAGTTAATTTTTGTATTTTTAGTAGAGACGGGGTATCATCACGTTGGTCAGGCTGGTCTCAAACTCCTGACCTTAGGTGATCCACCTGCCTCAGCTTCCCAAAGTGCTGGGATTACAGGCATGAGCCACCGCACCCAGCCCCCCATCCCTTTCTATCTTTTAAATGAATGTGCTCACCATCAAAGATGGTGCCTAATCTTCTTTGTTTTCAATTCATCTTAAATTGACATATAATTCATGTCATAAGACGTGCCCATTTAAAGTGTACACTTCAGTGGTTTTTAATCTATTTATAAGATTGTACAAACATTAACACTATCTCTTTTAGGATATTTTTTCGCCCCCAAAAGAAACCCTGTAACCCTAACAGCCACTCTTTACCCACCTTCCTCTCTGCTCCTGGCAATCACTAATTTACTTCTTGACCCTATGGATTTGCCTATTTGGGTTATTTCATATAAAAAGGATCATACACTCTGAGACTTTCTTGGTCTGTCTTTAAATTAGCATATTTTCTAGGGATATCCATGTTGTGGCGTTTGTCAGTACTTCATTCGTTTTTACTACTGAATAATATTCCATCTGATGGCTGTACCACAGTTTAGTTATCCAGCTACCAGTTGAGACTTGGGGGATTCTTATCCCAGAACCTACCAGATTCAGCTCCCAGTGACACCCACATTCATTCCTGGGCTGCTCCGTGCCTCCCAGCTATTCTCCTGGTCTCCTGTGGCCTTTGCCTACGTCAGCAAGCTGTAGAGACATGGGCAGTAACTAAAACATTCCAATTAACTGCATTGTACTTGGCCTTTTTATAAGAAGTGGTAATTAAAAAACATGGTGACCGCAAGGTTGGCATTAACATGAAAGATTGTAAATACTTTTCTGCCTAAAGGTAGATGGCCTCTGGCCTGCCCCTTAATGGGAGGTTCCTCCAGCAGCTTGCAAGCATTCACCATTTGTTAGTCATCAGCTTAGCGGCCGTGGGGCATGAGCTTCTCTTGCTCTGTCTAGAGGCTGAAGACTTGGAGCGACTTGGGAGGGCCACGGCTGCTCCTTTTGAATTCTTCCAGTGGCTTCATGTCCTTTAACCTCCTGGCTTAGGGACTTGTGTGCCGGTGGTGGAGCTGCCATTGGCTTGGAATCCATAGCCTGATGGTTGGGACTCAGCCTTGGGGTTGCCTGAAGACTTTGAGATGGCTATGTCTGGGCTGCTTTTGGTCACACTGGAGCAAGAGTACCTCAGAGGCCAGAGTTTCACCAGCCCCCTGTCTTGGAACTGCACCATTGCAGGGTCCTTGCCTTCCCCTGGAGATTTCTCTCTCGCCTCCCTGGGCACCCATTGTCCATTCTACCAGTAAGCTCAGTAGAGTGTAGGCAAAAGAGTTCTGGCCTGGAAATACCAAAGTCCTGCATTCTGGTTTCAGTCCCTCAGAACTGTGTATGACTAAGTCACTTGATTTTCTCTGCCTCACTTTCTTCTGTTTTAAGATGGATTTGGAGATTATTGGCTTTGACCACCTAAAAAGGACATAGTGACAATCAATTTAGAGTTTTAAAAAAGCCTTTGAGGAAGTGAATGGAATCCTCAAATGACTACCTGCTGATTATTAGCGGCACTGCCCTAGTACTGATAGTTGATGCTCATGACTGATCATCAGAATTGCTCGGCAAGGTGGAAAAAATATATACAGACCCTGGGCCACAACAAGACTTCACTGAACAGATCTGGAGTGTGTCAAGAGAATAGTCCCTTTATACAAGCCAGCCAGAAAGGTTTGAATACTCTGCAACCATTCCATCAGCATTAATTAAGTCATTCTTATAGTGTCTCCACTTACCTTCGTGTTTTCTTTTCCTTTTTTTTTTTGAGATGGAGTCTGGCTCTGTCGCCCAGGCTCGGGTACAGTGGTGCAGTCTTGGCTGCAGCCTCCACCTCTCCAGTTCAAGCAATTCTCTTGCCTCAGCCTCCTGAGTAGCTGGGATTACCGGTGCCCGCCACCATGCCCAGCTAATTTATATATTTTTTGCAGAGACAGGTTGTCACCGTATTGGCCAGGCTGGTCTCAAACTACTGACCTCAAGTGATCCACCCACCTTGGCCTCCCAAAGTGCTGGGATTACAGGCGAGAGCCACTGTGTCTGGCCCTACTTACCTTCTTTATGTTAATTTAGCACCATTGATTAGCTTATTGTCCCATTGACTGTGTCTTTAGATGACTTCTCTGGGTCTCAGAACAGTCCATATATGACACAGAGAATATGCTTAATAGTAAATGCTGCAGGAATCTGCATGGGAATAGAAAAAGAGTTTTAGATCATGTTCCCGGTTTCTTGGTATAGACTTAGAACTGGAGTGGAGAAGAGGTTGCCCAGTGAAGAGATGAAGTGACATGCCAGGTAGGTGACAGAGATGGGCTGGAAAATAGGTTTCCAGCCTCTTTGCCTTCTGTGCTTTTCCTGGGAGCAGGGACTCATAATTTGAAGAGTGACTTTTGCAGGAGGGTAGAAGGAAGTCTTGGACCTCAGCCTGTGGGGCCCACTGGGTGTGAGAGGAGGTGAAATTCCATACGGATTGTGCATCTGTGAGCTGCTGTGCCACAGGCTCCCTGCAGAACCGCTAGCCTGGCAAATGCAGAAGCAGTTTAGGGACAGGGCTGTTGAAGGGTTGGCGGGGTAAAGAAAACAGTGAATCCCAAGTCTTGTTAATTGGATTTTTTTGTTACTTGTTTTGCTTCATTGTCTTCATCACATCAGTGGCTTCCTTAGCTCTGGGAGAAAAATTTCCTTGGAAAACAATTCAGTGTTTGCCCATAGACTTGGGAGGGAGAGATGCTAGACGCCAGCAAGTCTTATTATTACTTTGGGGACACTGAGATGTTCCCTTCGCCATGTACTTTGAGACACCGATCCTGGTTGACAGTTGATAAGGAAACTGGGAAAGAGAAGGGATTTGTAAAGTAAGTCAGGATGAGCAAAAACACAGCCGGTGTGCTGGAGCTTGACTGCCACCCGCCCCTGTCACCTCAGGCAGTCTGGGTCTTGCTCTGTTGGCCTTAGTTTCCTCCTTGCTAACAGGTTACTTCCTCCTTTCTGCTCATTTATTTTGCAGGGTCATTGTGGATGCCGTTTTAAACTCTAAAACACCCTCTAAATATGAAGTGATGCACTAGTAGTGCTCTGTATGATTAAAAATATGATTTTAGTCATTATGATTAAAAATATTTATGAGAAAATTGTTGACTATAAGGATTTCATTGACAATCTTACATAAACCCCACTGATAGAGACAGAAGATAAGGCTATTCCACTGTTCACACGGCCTTGATATCTTACCTCCCTTTCCCTGTATTCCTTTTATGTGAGAAATGAGATAGTGATTTAAGGGAAACACTTCTGAGTTCCGACTATGTTGGTTTTTTTTCCCCCCAAGTCAACCTTAAGATCTTACTTAAATTTCTTCCTTTCCCTTCCCTCCTTTTCCCTCCCCCCAAATTTTTTTCTTTCACTTTTCTTTCTTTTTTTTTTTTTTTTGAGAAAGGGCCTTGCTCTGTTGCTCGGGCTGGAGAGTGCAGTGGCACTGTTTTGGCTCACTGCAACCTCCACCTCCTGGACTCAAGTAATCCTCCCGCCTCAGCCTCCCAAGTAGCTGGGACTATAGGCACACACCACCACGTCCAGCTAATTTTTTTTTTTTTTTTTTGGTACAGATGGGCTCTTGCTATGTTACCTAGGCTGGTCTTGAACTCCTGGGCTCAAGCAGTCTTCCTGCCTCAGCCTTCCAAATTGCTGGGATTACCGGCGTGAGCCACCAGGCTTGGTTTGAAATTTTTCTATGGCTTTATTCTTTCTCCAAGTTCAGAGTCTATCTACCCAACCTTCCGAGATCTTTGGTTTTCTTTTCCTAGGTAACTATGGTACATACTTATTTACGCTAAACAACAGGAATCACACATTTCCGAGTTTCTTTCTCTATACAATCATGCTTTACAGGCAAGTAGAGCCTCTGTTTTAGGCTCTTGGATCTTTTTCAAAAGCTGCAATTCCTAGAGTATATTTTTACCTCGAACAAGGAAGCCTGATCTCCTACACCTTATGCATCTGCAGAAAAACTGCTTAAACGGACTTAGTAATGATGCCCGTTACAGTTATGAGGGGACTTCTGAAATAGTTTCACAGAGTTTCCATGTTAGGTCATATTCGATCAATGCTAAATTCTGGAAAACTTTGATACCTGTGTGATTCAGAGGGTAGGGCAGAATATTAATCACAATTTCTTACATTTTAACCATTCTGGGTAAACTAGGATTCCTTGACGCCCAGGCAGAGTTACTTGTTTATAGAACATGAGCTGAATTTTCCGTCTTCCATTTCTGAGAAATGAAGTAGGTTTAGAAAGAGACAATCAGGCCTGTTCTTTAACAGATGTGTGTGTCTATTAGGTGTGTGTCTCAATATGAGTTCCTGAAGAAATAAGTGTCTGCTGTTGGGTTGGATACTTGTACTTCCTATTTTCTTACTTTGCACATTTTTCTGGTATTTCCCTTTTTATGGTGAGTGGCTTCTGGTCATCTTTCCTTTTGTAAAGTGCAATGAGAGGAGAGTTGTCATCATTGTGCGGTCTTTCTTGTTGCATATTTGTAGGGGGTCAGAATGAACGGCCTGTGGCAACACTGCACTGGGTGGTTAGGAGCAACCACTTTGATGAGGGTTGGTGGGGGAGGCTTAGTGACTTGGGACATGATGGGCTGTGCCTGGCTGTCTCCTTGGCTTTGGATGCATAAGCAGAGTATTGACTTCGTATTTTATAAAAACCAGGAGTACAACTTTGGCACTAGAGGATTAGGAAGATTTAATAGTGGAAAGCCATCATGAGTATAGTATCCAATTAATTCGGTTTCATGGCCAGACCCAGTGGCTCCCACCTATAATCCCACTACTTTGGGAGGCTGAGGCGGGAGGATCGTCTAAGGTGAGGAATTTGAGACCAGCCTGACCAACATGGTGAAACTCCATCTCTACTAAAAATACAAAAATTAGCTAGGTGTGGTGGCACATGCCTGTAATCCCAGCTACTCAGAAGGCTGAGGCAGGAGAATCACTTGAACCTGGGAGGTGGAGGTTGCAGTGAGCTGAGATTGTGTCACTGCACTCCAGCCTGGGCAACAGAGTGAGACTCTGTCTCAAAAATAAAAAGAAATAATATTAGGTTTCTTTTCTTTTTTTCCCTCCCTCCCTCCCTTCCTTCTCTCCTTTCCCTCCTTTCCTCTTTCTCTCATTCTTTCCTTCTTTTTTTTTTTTTTTTGAGACAGGGTCTTGCTCTGAACGTTTTCCAGTCAGAATTGCTCAGGGATTTTTAAAACTTCCATTTTGGAAAGGAGGGGTTAGTTATTTTGGTGAGATTGTGGTCTCGTGGTTAGACCTTGTGACACAGGCCTCAGCTAAAGGGTTCCATTTTTTTTCCAAGCTTTTCCCTCCCAACTTGAGTCAATCCGAAATGTTGCTTTTGGGCCACGAGACATGCTTTCCTACATGCCTGCATGTGGCTGCTGGGATTGAAGGCCCGGCGAGGAAAGGCACCCTATCTGACATGGGCAGGCCTCTACATGTTTATTCCCTAACCAGACATGACAAACTATGGCCCATAGACCAAAATTGGCCTGCCACCTGTTTTTGTCTGGTCAGTGAGATAAGAATGACTTTTATTATCATTATTACTAATATTTTTTGATTCAGGGTCTCATTTTGTCACCCAGGCTGGAGTGCAGTGGTACAATCATGGCTCACTGCAGCCTCAAACTCCTGGGCTCAAGCAATTCTGCTGCTGCAGCCTCCTAAGTAGCTGGGACCTACAGGCCTGTGCTGCAGGCACGTACTATCATGCCCAGCTAACCTTTTTTTATTTTTTGTTGAGTCTTGCTGTTGTTGCCCAGGCTGGTCTGGAACTCCTGGCCTCAAGCAATCCTCCAGCCTTGGCCTTCCAAAGTGTTGGGACTATAGGCCTAAGCCACTGCACCCAGCACTTTTATTATTTTTAAATGGTTGCAACCCATCAAGAGTGGAATAATATTTTCTGACTCAGGAAAATGATGTGAAATTCACATTTCAGTATCTATAAATAAGGTTTTATTGGAGCACAGCCATGATACAAGACATACACTCATTGCCTGTGGCTGCTTTCCAATTACAATGGCTGAGTCGAGTAGTTATGACAGAGATCCTATGGGCCTCAGAGCTTAAGATACTTGCTGTTTGCTGCTTTATAGAAAAAGTTTGCCAGCCCTGACGTGAACAAATAAAGGGATAAATTCCACTTGCCCGTCCATCTGTGGAGCAGAGTCATTGAAAGGGAATACTGGAAGCCACAATGGTGTTTTATCAAGGATGTGAAGTTTCCTGGCAACTTTGTTGCCATAACATCATCATCATCACCACCATCATCATCCATCATCATTATCATTTGTCCTTTAAGTTTTTATGCTTGTTTAGAAAATAACTTTATACAGAGCCCTCGGTAGCAACTGTAAGGGGGCAGGTTCTCAGGACAGCCCATTCTCGACATTCTTGCTGCAGATGGTAGATTCTCAGCAATGAAGGCACCTCCGTGGGATCAGTTTCCATTGGTCTGGCTTGAGTAGATGCTGATTTCTGCCAAAACTATTTCCCAAAGGAACTCCTCATCTGTCTTTTCTCCCTGTTTTCACTGAGGGACATGGAAGAGGAGAAAAAAAATTAGAGATGCTTGCCTTTTTCTTTTTGCTGGCAATTTAACACTCTTTTCAACTGCTTTGATTCCTTTCAGGCCATTGGTGTTGTATGTATTTCAAGATTTGCTCACAGATCCAAAGCTTAACTTAAGCTCCCTGAGACATATCACAAAATACGATTTGGGGAAGAACCCTAATGGGCCATGATCAGAACGTTATTATTCAACAAAGGATGAAATACTTAAGCCAAGATGGCCTTCTTTCTTTTTTTTAAATGAAAGTTGAGCAGACTCCCTTCCAACAGTTTTCAATGTAGGAATTCCCATAGCCCCATTTGATTGCAGTTTGTTGAAAAGTTGAATGTTTTTGTAGGCAATTCATAATTTCCACGTTGAACAGCCTAAGAGGAAAAGAGCTGGAGCCCACTGTTGTTTTATAGCGGGACGGTGGGAACTTTTCTCCCCCCTTCCCCAAAAGGATATAAAACCAAGTCAAATGGTTGGGAAAACGTGGCAGAGGGTTCCAGCCCTTCTGTAAATCTGAGATGCCCCCTCCTTCAGGTCTTCCTTTAGGACCCAGCAGAATAGAATTTCCTGCTGCTTAATGTCTCCAGGAAGGAAAAGATTTTCCTCTAGGCTGTAATAGCACCTAATTTCCTTTTTCTTCCCTTTATTTATTTATTTTTCCTTATTAATAAGGACCAATTGTAGAAGATGAAGGAACCTGGGAAACCCATCACTTTTGGAGAAGGTTAATAGCTTCCTTTAGAAAATCCTGACATAATACTTATTTCCCCAAAAGGCACTTCATCAGCCTGAATGCCAGTTAAGATTCAAGGAATGGGCTTGGATTTTTGTGTGTACCCAGCAGTTCTGTGGCATCAAGTTGCACTGGGAAGGAGAGTTTGGGGCTGTCGCTGCAGAGTCCCTGCAAGTCAGCAGGACTGGGGCCGTCTTTCTGCACCATCTGGATTTGGTTAGCTCTCTCTGGGCAGTGGGGCCGAGTCTCATTTCCTCCAACAGTAACGTTATATAGGCAGTGATCCTGGGCCGCCCTAACATAATTGAAAACTATGTGTATTGTAGGCTTGGAGCACTGAAATGTAGGCTCATAAAAATATGTGGTGCAGGTAGCCTATGGAGATTGGATGTGGAATACAATGAAGCTTTTATGTAAAGTAAGAATGATAAGTCTCCATGTTAATACTGCATTATGGGCATGACAGTTCATGGGTGGGTCCTCAGGGCAGGTCTGTCACCTTAAACAAAGCCTAAGTTTCCTAATTCTATGGAGCTGGTATTTGTATGTAATCAAATCTGTTTTGCAGGTGGCCAAAGATGGGAAACTTGTGCACCAATCCAGCTCTCCCCACTGGGGGATAGCATGGGGTATAGATGGGTGTTGACTCCACTTGGCAATTTTGTTCATGGGTTTTTATGAGATGGGAGAGGTGAGGGTTGGTGGGTGTCCATTTTGGTTGGCCTCAAGGAAATGACTCTATTGAGTGGTTTTGACCAATGCAGCTCATATTGTTATGTGGTAAGTGAGAATGGGAAGGAGTCGGGGCGAGACTGGGCAGCCTAGATTCCCAGAGCCCTCTGGCTTGGGTTACAGATGGAGACTCTGGAAATACTGTAGCGGTTCTCAACTTGAGATGATACTGCTCCCAAAGAAGGTATTTGGAAGTGGTGTGATGGTAAGGATGACCCAGGGCATTCCTGTTGGTATTTACTGTCTGGGGGCTTGGAGTCCTAGAAGTCTTTCGGCGTTTGGGGCAGACTCCCCACCTGATACCCTGTCACAGACAGGACGACTTCCTCGTATCCAGATGAAAAACCAGAGATCCCGAAGCAAGGGGATTTGATGCAGGGTCTTGTGGCAAATTACAGACACGACCAGACTAGTAACCAGGTTGCTCCCCAGGGGAGGCCTCTAGGTGAAAACTCTGAATTTGTAGCAGATGCACCCACCTTGTCTAGATGCTAGATGTCATTGGAAAATCAACTGTGCACTTCGGCAGGTAGTTCTTGGGCAGTGCTCGTCCAGCTTTAGGTGTAACCAAATTTGGTTTTAATTTGTTGAGCAGTTGTATCTTTGAGGAACTCTCAGGCTGGCTTGTGGATGGCTTTCGCACTTCTGTCTCTTGTGGGATTTGTCCAGACCCTTCTTTCTGTATTGCCCTTTCCTGTATTTTTTCTTTCTGTTGAACTCATTCTGACCAAGATGTAACTCTGCAGTCTTCCACAGTCTCTTGTCCCAGAAATTCTGTCATCTTTCTTGGCATTTCCTGAGTCCCTGAGTGTCTGTCACAGTGTCACCATATTTGGTCTTGAAGTACCTGTGTCTATAAGGCTCCTCATGCTCCCTGAGAGCAGACATCTTTGTATCTCCTAATGCTTGTCACAAGCCTGTACACAAAGCAAGTAGTACTCAGTGTTCCTTGAGTAAAGTTTTGTATAGAATTAATATTAAAACCAGCCATTTATTTTGCTTGGGGAGGTCTCTGAAATGACCAAGGTGTCTCCATATACCCCCTCCGAGCATTCATTCACTGATGGATTAGTGAATTGGCCTTGGGAAACATAAAGGTTGTCTCGATGTGCTTCTAAGCCTTGTGTCTAAGTTCTGTTTGGTTTCCTGAGTGAGACTGTCGTAATGTTATCAACAGATGTTATATGCCTAAGAGTTTCTTATTCATGGGCTGAGTCCCGCCGTGACTGGGCAGGCCACCTCACCTCATTTTACCTTGTCTGCAAAATGAGAAGTTGAGTCAACTGATTGTTCAAATCTCACTGAAAGCTAACGGATCACTTTTGACAGAAGTAGCTCCCTTGGGCCACGTATTCATTTTCTAGCTTGGAGGAAGGTGAGGACAGACAGAATTGACTTACACCTTTATTTTTATCTGTATGGTTAACCTATGCATGCTAAAGAATTCCTCCGGTCTTTTGAGATGAGTGTATACATTGTGTCTGGCACTGTGCATCTTTTACCAAGAAGTAATTTTTGTTGAGTAAACTGTTGGATCATATGAGGAACTGCATGCCCGCCTTACTCAAATAGCTTTTGCTACCTAAAGGAAAGCTGCTCATATGTACTTGACTTCCTTTAAAGTGAAGGATGATGGCATTTGAAAAATGGAGGTTGAGAAGGAGCAGATTTGGAATTGATGGTTTGCCAGGACGCTTCTGGCTTGAGATTTGTGTTTTACTTTCTTTCTTTGGAATAGCTCTATGTTCTTTTCTCTCCCTCCCATCCCCACCTCTCCCACTTCCCTCTACCCCCCGCAAATTAAGATAGTGGTAATGAAATCATTTTTTCTGAAGCTACCCTATAGTTTGAATGCAAAGACCAAAAACACAGTTGCTAGTAACATTCATGTTCTATATGTGTACCTATTAAACTTGAACTCTAAGGAAGAACCTATTGGTATTGCATGCTTTTTTCCTTAATGGTTATTTGCATGCTGGTAGGTTTTTCCGTTTCTGACCCATGTTGCAATTATTTCTTTGGCTAGTTGTTCTGCATTGACTTTCTGAATTCATTGTTTTCCATTTCACTTTTGTTTCCTCCCGCCAGTATCTCCAGATGAAATGGCCACTGCTTGATGTCCAGGCAGGGAGCCTCCAGAGCAGGCAGGCCCTCAAGGATGCCCGTTCCCCATCGCCGGCACACATTGTCGTAAGTAAACTCCCAGAGATGATGGCCTCCTTTATGGCGGGGGGCGGTGGGGGTGAGAAAGAAAATGCTTTTTTTGATGATAACAGGTTTATTTGTCATCTTTTTTCTTTCTTTAAACAAATTTTCTTTGGAAATATTCTTGGATATAGTTTATAAGCTATTCATTTTCTTGCTATTGGACCTTAATGATTGTAACCTACCTGGAAATTTTACAAACTTTTCCTCCACTCCTCTCCATGTATTTGGTTAGAATCTAGCCTCGTGGGCTCTAGTTCATAGGACACGATCACCATGGTCTGGAGGAGACTGGAAGTGGTGTCAGAGCAGTTATAAAAAATACATTCAGGGGAGGTGAGGTAAAGAAGAGGGAATTAAAAACCTCAAAAGGGGAATCCTGGATTTGAAACTTGCCTGCTATCCTCTCCCCCAATTTATCTTTATATTTATTGGTAAATTTCTGCACTTACATTAGAAAAATTTCATCTGGGCTGGCTGATTGTAGACCTAGAGTAGAAATGAACTTAGAAAGGCTAACATGGAATTTAATCTACACATCCACGGCTTTGAAGGTATGTGAGTTTGAGATAGAAAGCGTTTGTTTTTAGTAGTGAGACTACACGTGTGTGTCTACATATATTTTTAATGTATTTTCTTAGGGTTTTGTAGGCTCTAAGGGTGGAATTTAGAAATTAACCTTGAGAAGAGAGCTCAGCCTTATTTGAAGATTCCCTTCTACATATTTATAACATGAGCTGGACTTCCTACTTTTGAAATAATTAATGGAAGACATTTTTATAATGAATCCATGACAGTTAGAATTATGCAAAGCATGAATCAATCATGTATTTTTCATTTAAGTATCACAAAATGTTATTCATAAATACATTTTGCCTCTACATTGTAATTTCTAAAAATTGTAAAACAATTTTCTTAAGTAGAAAAATCTTAAGATGCATTCTGTCATTTTGGGCTAACTGCCTCCTTATTTTGGAGCTTGCCGTAACTGAGCATGTGTTATTTAATGAGTTATACCTCTGTCATATGTGTGTGTATATATCACAAAATAACTTATTTCTGTAAAACCACATTTTGAGTCATCATTTGTGACAATGTCTTCTCTTCTCTGGTATAAATGAGGCATGCAGAAAGAAGGTTGACATTTGCTAGAAGCTTCCCCTTTCCTCCAACTCCACAACAAAATGGATGCTCATAGTTACGTCTGCTCCTATCAGGTCAAGATTTCAGGGCTGGAAGTAACCTTAGATCATATAGGCCCAACCTGCCCTCAGAAAAGGAAACTGAGGCCCAGAGATGCCTTAAGTGAATTGCCCAATGTCACACGCTGCGTCAGTGGACAGAGCAAGGCCTGGATCTGGTTCTCTGCTCCCTTTCTAGAACCTTGTGGTATATTCTCTGCTATGGGAGGTGAAAGTAACTTGCTGTGCCTGGTTCTGTAAATTGGGTCATGGTCAGGGACAGTTCATAAGTGTAAAGAAGTTGCTGGTTAGGGGTTCTGATGCAGGTTTCTCTAAAAGTGAATGCCCTGTTTAAAAAAAGAATCTTAACAAACATACAGAGATTTTTAAAGAAGTGTGACAGTTCTAGACAACTAGAGAGTAAAGTGAAGAAGACTGTTTAACTTTTCCCGCCTCCTTGAATTTCCCAGCGTGGGTTTAGGCTTTGAAATGTATTTTTCTGCTTTTGGCAATGGTTTATGGGAATTTCCCACATTTATTTCTTAGCTACAGAGAAAGGACCTTATCTTTAAAATCTCTTCGTTGTTTTCTCTCTCTGAGTGAGGCGAGAAGATGCGAATCGTGGCAGTGGTTCAGAGTGGGTGCTGCCCTGTGGTTGTGGTGTAGGATCTGTGGGTCCCATGCCGGGGAGCATTACCTCCGTGCAAGAGTGGGGGTTTGTCCATGTGGACAGAGCAATGATATGCCACCCCCAAATCCCACAAGAACAGTCGCATCTCATTTGACTATGCAGAAATTAATGATCTGGGGGAGATGGCAAAATATTCCTTCCAGAGCCTGTGTGGATTTCGGCCATGGGTGCAGCGAGGGGCTTAGACCCCTTTTTCCTGTACTGTTTCTTAGCAGGCGTGTTGACCGTAGCGGCTGCCCTGGGCATGCACACCATCTTGTAGATGGAGACCTTTGTCCAAAGCAGCCACAGCTGGCAACTATCATACAATCTTTTGTGCTTTTTGCTGTGCTCAGGGGGACCTGGGAATGGCCATTGCCTAGAGGGGATGGGCTGGTGAAGGAAGATGGGCTCTGGGAGCTGGGGAAAAGAGAAAAGCCATGAACCTGGACAAAAGGACAAATGTGGTCACATTTGTGAAATACTTGAATGCTTGTTGTGAATGGTGACTTTGGTTCTATAAGTCAGCCCTATGATGGTGCATTTCTGCAGTCTTCACCTGACTCTAGGGGTGAGAAGGAGGATTTCTGGGGAGGAGGACTTAGTTGAGGGAGAAAGGAAAGCAGAGTGGAAGAAAGGTCCTGAGTTGTTGACCTGTTCATCCACCTGGTTACGTATAGTTTTTGGGATTGAGGATGCATACACTTTGAGACTACAAATTTATTTATTTACTTTTTAAGACGGAGTCTCGCTCTGCTGCCAGGCTGGAGAGCAGTGGTGCGATTTCGGCTCACTGCAACCTCCACCTCCTGGGCTCAAGTGATTCTCTGCCTCAGCCTCCCAAGTAGCTGGGATTATAGGCACACGCCACCACGCCCAGCTAATTTTTTTGTATTTTTTAGTAGAGATGGGGTTTCGCCATGTTGGCCAGGATGGTCTTGATCACTTGACCTCGTGATCTGTCTGCCTCTGCTTCCCAAAGTGCTGGGATTACAGGCATGAGCCACCGCACCCGGCCAAGACTACAAATTTATGATCACATTTTTGCTGAACGTAAGGCAGTGTGCCAACCAAAACCAGCTGTACCTTGGCTGGTATGGTGTGTCTGTGTTTGTAAAGGGCGCATTCTGAATTGTGGCTGATAGATCATTTGCCTTTGTACAGTTCAACATTGGCCAGAGGATCTGGTTCACGTTTAGAGTCGCTGATGAAGGGCTAACTTTTCTCTAGGCACTTGGGGTTCTTGCTCACACTTTGTTTTCATTCTTTTAAGTAACACGTTGTCACATCGCAGTGTTTCATCAGACATGTTTCAAAATAATTGTCTAAGGATTGCTTCCTAATTTCTCCGAAATTTGGAATTGTTGTAACTTTTGAGCCATGCTGTTTCATAATTATTTCTGATGTCTCACTTGGAAAATAGAGATGTATTTAGTGTTTATTATTAATCATTCGAAACTACAACTTTCACAGATTGCTAAGAAGAATAACTTTTTCCAGTACCCATTTGGGGCAGAATCTTGACATGGGAATTGAGAGCATTTCTTTGGAATATTTTAATCTGATTGGATTATTTTCATGTGGTATGTGGGTTACCACATTAGAAAAAAATTAATGTGTAGAATAAATGTTCTTAACAAGTGGAGTTCAGCTTATCAAATGATATTTAAATTAAGAGTAAACCCTGTAAATCTTCGCTCCTGTAGCTGATACAGCATCATGTTTGTTATAATCCAGTGATTCGTAATCTGTGTTCAGAGGAGAGAGGAAATCGATTCCAACAGCGACGATGTCTTCATTGGCTGGCCAAGAACACAAGGCATCAGTGTGTGTAGCCTTCCTTTTCCCGCCTTCCCTGTCCTTTCTGCCCTCCCCACACCCCTCACAAATTCATCAACTTCTTAACAACTCAGAGTCGCTAGCCACAAGCTCCAGGACACCCACCCGCCAGCCTCCCCAATCCTATTTTTGCATTCACATAACTAAGCTTTTTTTTTCTTTCTTGGTGGAGTTTTGAAATTTATATTTTTAATTCTTTGCTCCTTTTTCCTCTTAAAAAATGAGTGCCAAGCAGCTAAGTTGTGCTGAGTGGTAGAGTTTGAGTCAGTCTTGGCTGGTAAGCTGTGGGGTTAGGAGCAGCTCCCTAGATACCACCTCCGGTGTCTTTGCTATACAAAGACTTTCATTTAGCTTCCTTTGTATCCAGCAAAAAAAGATTCTGTACCCAAAATGGTGGTATTTTGGTATAGTATGTATCTTACAAAACGGCAAAAGGCTTCAAAAGTTCCTACAATTTTATCTTGGGGGTTTCCTTTTGAAGTCGATGTGCAGTTTTACCTTGGGGTGGATTTCTAGTGCTTCTTGGTCTTGTGTGTTTTGTTGAGTAATGAGCATGGAGGTGTGGGATAAGAAAGCAGGCTGAATCCCGAGAAACAAAGCCTGCCAGACTCTGGTGGTGTAGTTTTCTTGTTGTTACCGCTTAAATGCTGCAAGAGAGTGGAAAAAACTCTTATGAAATAATGCACGATGTGTAGAACTTCAGAGAAAGTCTGCCGTCTACCCTGTGCATTTTCAAGGAAGCTCAGAGGGCATGCTGAACCTTTGCTTTTTGTTTCTGAAGAGTTAAGGGGAACTTACTTATGATTAATTTTTAAAAACATGACCCAGAGAAGCACCCTCTTGGTTATTAAACACATGTGCTGTTTCGATGGGATGTTTGACCTGGATTGCGGATGCTTGCTGGGATATGGCATGTGCTGGGGTGTTCTGTGCTGCCTGCTGAGCACCAGAAAAGCCACAGTGGCCCCTACCTCTGTGGGAGGCCCTCTGCCAGGTGCCCTCAAAGAGTAGAGGGCCCGTGAGGGTATGACCAGGGGGACCTGATTTCGACCGAGAAGTTGGCAGGAATTATAGGCCCGGGCGGCTCCAGGAAGAAATTGCATTAAAAGTGAGATCTGAGGGCTTGATTGGAGTTGGCCTGGTGAAGGGATAGGAGAAGGGATGGGGAGTGGGCAGAAGGAAACACATGTATGAAAGTCCTCAAGGGAAAAGTGCTTGGCTTGTGGGGAGGCTTGGGGTTGCACAGGGCTCTGTGAGAGTGACTTGGGGTGCAGGATATGGTGAAGATCTGGCATTATGGAGTCATTTGAGCAGGTTGGCTGTTTCCATAGGAGCCTGTGTTAAGCTGCTGGTAGTGGAGATGGTGAAAGTAGACAGATACGGAGGAAACATCAGCGGAACTTGCTGATAGGTTAGTTATTGGCACTGAGGGTGGAAGGAGAGTCAAAGGTAGGTAGATGGAGATGCCATTCACTGAATGGAGAATACTGGAGGAGGAACACGTTAGTGGTGCAAGTGTTGCCTTTTTGGAGAGGTTGTATTTGCCATTGATTGATTGATTCATTGTTTCTGCAAGTATTTAGTGTGGGGAAAAAGCCATTCTAGACATCGAGAAAGTAGAGTCAGTGATGAATGATAATGGCAACAAAGACTGTAGCGCTTCCTACGTGAGGCTTATTCCAGTTGCTTTAGAGGCTGTGTTACCCTGTTCTAGAGAGGAGGAACTAGGCCCAGGGAGGTGGGGATTTGCCCAGTCGTGGGAGTCAGGATGTGAAACAAGACGGCCTGGCTCCAGAGCACACTATCCTCTCAACCACCACACAGAAGCTGGGAAAGAGACAATTAGGTGGGCGCTTAGCGCACAATGCATGTGTGTGCCGGGAGCAGTCGGGAGCCCTAGGAACCCCAGCCCCACCTGAGTGTGGTGGGCATGGCTGGAGGAGGTCTGCTGGCTTCACTACAGAGTGGGACATGCATCAGGGAGGCCAGAGACTGCGCTTCTGGGTGTTGTGTTGTCACATGGTGGGGAGGGCCAGCGCGTTTTCCGCAGGGAGGACATTTGGGGGATATGGGATGCGACCCCGCACTGAATATCTAAAATCTTTTGCTTTTGGGCTATCTTCACTTTCTCTACCACATAGATGCTTTCTTGTTTTTATTTACTTTATTCATTTATCTGTGACTCAGCCAGACTCTCTGAAAGAGTTGACATGTGTTTCCCCGCAGCCACTGAGTCAGGACTTTCCCGTTTCGCAGTCAGGGCTGTGGTCAGGGTGTCTGTGTTGTGTAAGGACATAAAGCAAGCCTTTGGGCACTGCCAAAGCATTCTTTCATCAGGAGAACTAGGAGTACCTAATAGGAAGAACCAGGCAGTGAGGTTATTTTTTGGTGGGGAAGAAGTGATAGATGGGATCTGTGGTGCTTTGAAGGGAGTGAGTGGTGTAAATTCCAAAGGGTACACGGGGCCATGATAGAGTCTATGGTCAGATGTCCAAAGCTTCCTTCTCTCCTTTCAGGAACTCTGTCCTCTGGTGAAGAGTTCTGAAATTCCTGAGGTTTGGGTTCATGGTGTGGCAGGTGATAGCCTGGCAATAGAAAATATCCCATCAGGAAGGATTGTGGGACCTTAGTTGTAGCCCCTTCCTATTGGAATCACAAAACTTTTCGGGACCTTAAAATTGCATGCCATTTCACCAACTGCCCTCCCCTGTTTTTTTTCAGCCCTGTTTGGTAACTGATTCCCCTGATGATCTTGGACACTTCGAGAGACGAGGGCTCCATCTCCTGATTGTAGACCATTTCTTTTTGGTACAATATGAACTCCTAAGAGAGTTCAGTCTTTCTAGGGAGCTGCAGTCTCTCTCCTGGAAATGCTCAACTCCTTGATTCATATTTTGCTGTTTAATTCTGCTTATGTTTCAAGTTGCATGTCTTGAAAATTTGAAGGTAGCTATTATACTCCCACAACTCCAGGTCTTCTCTTCAAAATGATTATTAGTTGTAATTCAAATCATCAGTGACTGGTATCTTAGACTACTTATGGATGGGAATCGCTAATTTTGTATTTAAAAGTTCTGTCTCCAAAGTAAGTGAAATTTATTTTTAAACGTAGCTTTTCTTCCTTCGTAAACTTGATGCTCATTGTGGACAGTTTGGAAAATACCCCCTAATCTCACCCCTTGGAGATTACATTACTTTTTTCCTCTGAATGTATGAATATTTATATTTGTTTTTAACATACTTGAGCTCATAGTGCTCAGTATTTCCAACCTTCTGTTTATTTAAAATGAAAATTGCTGTAGTTAATAAGCACTTCCCCATGTCATTAAAATGCTTAAGGATTTTTAATGACCACCTAACAGTCCGTAATATGATGAAACCCCAGTTTACTGAATCAATGCCATATTGTTGAGCCTTCAGATGTCTCCTTTTGTTTCTGCTACTGCGAAGGATCCTGTGATGACTATCTTTGTTCCCCCCCTCCCCCCCACCCCCCACCCCCACCTCCAGCTTTTATTGTTTTCTTGGGAGTAGACCCCTAGGACAAAAGGTGGAAAAGAACAAAGTGTTGAAACATTTCTTGATTCGTAGCCACAAATTATTTTCCTGAAAGTTCTCAGCATTTGTAACTAGCAGCAGTACGTAAGAGAGTTATGGTTGGAATGATTTTAATGTCTCTGGGGAATTTAACAACAAAAAAATTTCAGGCTTCCTTGGAGAGAGACATACCCTCAACTCCACCCTACCCTGGAACAGAGACCCAGCCCATCCAAGTCAGCCTCCCCCGAGTCCTCCACCTTCAAAACGGGAAACAGAGCCATCGTTTCTTCAATGATTGGTAGGTTTCAAGGTCAGCTGATGTACTTCCATTTTATGGAATGGTGGTGCGTGTTTACTTTAGATAACTCGCAGTATAACTTTGATATGTTTTAGGTACCCCTTAGCCCCTGAATATACTCAGTTCATTTAGGACTGTTGTAGAGGCCTTGAGTATACTCTTACAACCTTAAATTTTTTGCAGAATTTTTTAGTTCTATTCTCTTTGTTTTAATGGCATATTATTGGGCATAGGTATTATTTATTCGATGCCATGTGTGAGCTTGGTCAGGATTATGATCCTGAATTATGTTTCTGGGAAAATGCACCCCCTTGTCAAAGATGCTGTTGGTTCCTGTGATTAAGGTCAGCCCACAATGAATGTGGGGAGGGCTGGCAGCCTCTCAAATCAGCTCTTGACCGTTTCTCAAGCTGGGGCCTGTTGTGCTGGGGGAAGAGTCTCTGGCAGCTCAGCTTGGGGCTAGTGTTTCCTGACGTTCGTTTCGCTGAATGTTAACAAGGTTACTGGAAAAAACAGTTCTCTCCTAAAATAGGTTTAGGGAAGCACTGGGGTATGCGAAGTGAGTGAGTTTCTTTAGGGCGGGATCTTGACTCTGCAGGGGACTTGGAGGCCTTCCTTTGAGGAGGGCTTCCTCACGCTGCAGAGCTCTTCCCAGCACCCTGGCAAGATGGGGACCTACTTTGGAAAGTTGTTTTTGTTTCGGCACCTGCTCTGTTTACAAAATGTGGGAGCCTGTTTTAAATTAACGTGCGTCTACTTAGAGCTACACTCATGGTTTTGACTATGTTTATCTTCCCAGTAAATAAAACAAAATTGTTCATCTGGCACTCAGCGTGTCCTGCTTGTCATTGCTTGTCTTGCTGATTAACTCTGTGGATGGGGCATGCTTCTGCAACCAGATTGTAAGTTTCTTGAAGCCAAGGAGTCCCATGGTTGATTTCTTCACATGTGGCGCTCTCTCCTCCCACAATGGTGCTTTGTTAATTAAGCAGAAAACCAATCTCTGGTTAGGGACTGAAGTTGATTTCATTTGGAATGAGTGTGACTTCATCATAACCTGAAAGTGTTCAGAACCATCTTGGTTAGCACAAGGGCTTGGACACTGGTGTACCTTCTACTTGATGGGGCAGCATGTTTTGGGGAAACATAATTTTGGGTTATGACACTGCATGGTTTGCCAGTAACTTGGTAATCCACCCTTACACATTCCAGCTCCCCGTAGAGCATGCCTAATTGCCGCAGCCACATTTGTGTGGAACGTGGTTGCACAAAAGCTCCAGAAAGCCAGGCTGAGGGCTCCTGTCTCTCCTCAATCTTGGTTTAAACCGTCTGTTTCTGAGGAATCCTGGGATGGGGTCACTGGCTCTTTAAGAGAGCCCAACTTGGAAATCTAAGTCTTGATTGTTGATTATGGGCAATAGATATTTTGTTTTAAGAATGATGTAGTAGGCTGTATGAAGTCATTTCATGATTGTTTTGTTAAGGACTTGCAGGTCAGATTTTCATCTTTTTACTCTAATTATCGTAGAAGGAGAAAACAACTGGATTTCAGAATAGTCCCCTGGGGTGTACCGGAAACTAAGGTGCAAGGGACCCAGAGGGGTCTGGCTTGGAAAGTGTGTTGCTATGTCCAGTTTCCACATCAGGATGTGTAAATCCAGCAGGTTAGCTGAGCTGCCTAGGAATCTCCAGGCAAGAATGACCATATTCTGACAATTATCCAGGCCGCTGCTTCGTTCTCCCCCAGCCCCCACCACCTCTTCTGAGTGCCAGGCTCAGCCTCCATTTGAATGCCAAATAGGAAATTAGCACACCCAGAATCCATGTCTTTAGTGCATTCTCTCCCCAGCTCCAAACCTGTTAATCCTTGTGTTCAACATCTCAGTAAAGCTCAGCAACATCAACCCATTGTTTAGGCCTCAAACCTTGGATGGCATCATCAATTCCTCTTTTCTTTTCACACCTCACATTCAACCTGTCAGCCCATCCTAGAGGCCCAGAGTGCGTCCTCTCTACTTTCAAAGCATGTGGGGCATCCACTGCTTATCACCACCTCTGCCATTACCACTGGAGTCCAGTGCCATCATCTCTCACTTGGATGTCGCTAGAGTGTCTTTGCTGGTCTCTTCTTGCTCCCTACCTTTGTAACGGCCCACCGTCCATCTCTGGTCTCCACAGCTCATTCCCACACTTTGAGAGGGACTTTGAAAGCCTTGGACAGATCATATCACAGACCTCTATACTGAAAGTCAGGATAAATTTTATCTCTGGAAAGAGGCCCAAAGCGGCTATGAACAGATACTTTGTCCTGCCACTTGGCTGAAAGGTGGGGCTTTGAGATCCAAGAGCTTAGAATGGAGAGCCTAAATGTCATTAAGCCCAGGCTCTGGCCATGCTTAGAGTTTTGTGTTGGTGGAGGAGAGATGGCTGGGGCAACAGGGGCACCTGTAGGCTGAGTGAGTCCCCGTTTATCAGACCCTGGCTCACCCAGCAGGGCGTGGCTGATGTTTTCAGTGCTGTACCCTGAGTGGGACCCAGATGCTTCCCACCTGTGCCACATGCCAGCTGTCCAGTTGCAGCCTGACTGCAATGTGAGGCTGCTGAAGAGCTCTGGATGGTGTGAAGCAATCCGTTTTCTAGCCTGAGCCTACATAGCCAGGGCATTCTGGACCATGATCAAGTGCATTACCTAGGCTTGAATGAGATGGGGTCACCATGTGTCCAAGCAGTGGGATAAAGGCTTTACTCTTGCCATCCTGCTCTGAGGGCACAAGCTGTGTGTTTCTCTCACCAGGACACTGTGTTGCCCAGGTGCTGGGGTGAAAAAACAGCAAGCATTTGAAAAGGCTGAAGAAGGAAGGGAAGCTGAGAGCAGCACAGCCTTGGTGAATGATCCATCCCATTGTCCCAGAGAGGGGCGTGTTATCAAGACCTGTCTTTAAGCCATACCTCTGATTCTGCCCTTAAAGTTAGACCCAACTCAAGAACACACGTGAGATCCTAAGAGAAGTATTTCCCCCCAGCCCTTTCAGACTGAAAGGAGACGCCAACCTTGATGGGTGGAGGTAGAAAATAAAGTCTAAAAACAGTGTCTTGTAACTGAAGGGGAACATGGCTGGGCAGAGGGCTTCTGGTGAAACTTTTGGGATGATTCAGTTAGAACACAGGAAAAAAAGTTGTTTTTCTGGAAAGAGGTAGCAGCCCCCTTCAGCCAAAGCTCGTAAATGAAGGAATGTCTGAGACTCAGAATTACAGTGACCAAGGCAAGACATTGTCAAAGGCTGAATAAGTGAGTTTGACTGGGAGAGGCCATCTCCATTTCTAGAAGATGGCCAAGCGTCTTTCCCACAGTCTTCTTTGAGCCCCTTTCCATCTCTCTTTGGGAAAGCACTGAGTTGGCTGTTACTCTGCTTTTTTCTTAAATTATGAAGTTATTTTCACATATTGAGAATAACACCTATGTTCTAAACTCCCAGCATAAGAAATCAAGCATTCAAAATGGAATAAGCCTCTGAAACTGACATCTGTCACTACACATTTTTTTTTCCTTTCTGATAATAGCATTTCCTGACTCCACCCTCACTCTCTTCATTTTGGTGAACTACATACACTTCCCGTGTTTCACTTGGTTCTGTTGCACATGTGATTAGGTAAGGGACAGACGTGATATTTAACTATGAGTCTTTTCCACACAGAGAAGATCTAAATCTGTGGCTCCTTGAAACCGCCTTCATACATGTGCATACACACACACACACGCACACGCACACGCACACGCACACACAGTCCCGACTCAATAGAGAACCCTCGTTTGTAGAAGGGTAAAATGGGTGAGGTGGAAATGCCTTTATGGCACCACGCAGTTCTGTGTAGCTAGTTCCAATCCTGGGCTGTTTGGTAAGGAATCAAGTTAGAAATAGTTTTCTGTCCCTTACGATCGAAAGAGTTCTAACTAATAGTTTGCCAAGTTTTATGTTTATAATAAAAATGACATGTTTTTCTTTTGGATTTTTAATGTGTTTGAATTAAAAATGCTAGACCATGAACTGATTCTTCTATCGCTACCTAAAGAGAGCTCTCTGAGAGCAGAACCCGCCTACCTTCTTTAAGAACATATTGGTTTATGCTAGTCTGAGGACTGTTTGAAGGAGACTTAGTATACACAATCGTCCCCCACAAATGATTTCTAGAGAGAGGCTGGTATGAAAAAAGGAGTTTCCGGCCGGGCGCGGGGGCTCATGCCTGGAATCTCAGCCCTTTGGGAGGCTGAGGTGGGCGAATCACCTTGGGTTGGGAGTTTGAGACCAGCCTGACCAACATGGAGAAATCCTGTCTCTACTAAAAATACAAAAAATTAGCTGGGCATGGTGGCGCATGCCCTATTGTCCTAGCTACTCAGGAGGCTGAGGCAGGAGAATTGCTTAAACCTGGGAGGCAGAGGTTGTGGTGAGCCAAGATCATGCCATTGCACTCCAGCCTGGGCAACAACAGTGAAACTCCATCTGAAAAAAAAAAAAAAGGAGTTTCCATGATTCTCTCCTGTGGACCTGGGGAATTCTGAAAATGAACTTTAGGTATTTTTGTGAAATTCTTATTTTCATATTTTTGGAATCTCAAGAGTTTTCTTTTTCATACTCCTCTTTGCCCTAAAGCTCTCTTATTTTTGTTCCTTGGGACAATTGAAAAACCCGCAGATAATTAATAGTTTGAAATATTGCCCTTTTAGCTGAAAAATGTCACAATAATGTAATAACATAAATAAGGAGGCGTCACTTTAACTTGTCTCGTGCAGTCTCCTCTATTTATTACCACTTACTTGTATTACTATAGAACCGTTATTTTTTAAATCATGGAAAATTGGTGGCAAACTCAGCATACAAGTTGTTTATTTGCGTTTGACTGACTGTTACAACTTTGCTATTTGATGAAGCTTCTGCACATTTTCCTTCAAAACACATAGAAACTGCAAAAAGATCGTGCAGCTCCGGAAGGCAACAGCATTGATTGGAAGACTGACTCTGAGCTGAGTGCCGTGTTTGTACCTGGATGGCAGGCTGGGTGCATCTGCTGGGAGCAGTGTGTTGAGAGAGATTCTGAGGCCGTATGTGTCAAGGCTTCCAGGGGAAGGATGCATTGATGGATTAATTTCTGCCAAGGCTGAAAGAGGCGAGAGTAAGAGGGCTGTAGAGGTGTCACAGCTGTCATTGCTGTTTTAGGCAGTCAAGCTTTTGGGAAGGTGTCAGAAATTGAGCCCCCTACTGGATCTATCACAGCCCTGTCAAATGTCCATTTAGATGTCCTGGTGAACAAAAGTCCTACCAACTCACCATTTAAAAACTTGTTCCAAATGAAACAAGGGGCGAGAGGAACATTTTTCATCTGAACCCACAATGAGGGACATACCCAAGGCAAAGGATGTAGGCTGAGGAGCTGGACTGTGGCTCAGCTCGCTTGATGGATCTCACTTTGTTCATCCCATGGCTGGGGTGTCTCCTTGGTCTCCCTGACCCCTGTGTCTTGAGGGCATGACATATACACCAAGCACGAAGTGCAGATTCAGCCTACTTTCTGTGCATTCTACCTGTAAATGATTATAGTGGATCCTGCCGTATTTCTGAGAGTTACAAAAACTGGACTTCAACAGTGAACTCTATGTTTCTCTTTTCCTCCCACCTTTCCGTTAGACGTTGCATGATATAGAAATCAAGGTATTTCCAAGAGGGTAATAACTTCAATGTTATCTAAACTTTTAATTTGGAAGAACAGGGATTTTTTCTTCTTTTTTAATAAATACACATGAACTTACTTATCTGATTTATTTTTCTGGTACAAATCCATGATGCCCCATCCCGATTTATCTGCCACACTGTGAGTTCAAGCCTGGCGTGGGGCACAGGCACAGCTCTCATGCCAACAATCTCATGGTTAATTTCAGAGCATAATTTGAAAAATAAAGCCCATTGAGAGGCAATCAGGACATACGGTGAGCTAGTGCATGCTTGGACGTTTGTGTGGAATAAGTGAGTGGGTAGAGGGGACATTTGGCAAGGAGAGGGAGGGTGGGCCATTGGCTTGGGGGAAAGAGGCTGAGACTACAGGGGTGGCCAGCACCACATACAGAGGCCAGCAGGGTTGGGCTTGGCTAAGTGCTCTGGTGTCTGGATGCCTATGTGAATTTTCTCCAGAAGTTTTTAGTTGGCGAAGTAGAACCTGCTGGATATGGAGCAAGGGTGTGCATTGTCGGGATTCTGCTGGGCGCAGGCGTGTGATACCAGAGGTCAGAACAGAAGCTGAGGGATGGGGCTTTGGGAATGTTTTGTCATGCACTGTTCTGGAGCCTCAGTTACTACAAAGTCTGCAAATGATAGACCAGAGCTCTGGTTCTCTCTCATGCTGGCTCCCCAGTTCTGGGTTTTTCTTTTAATCTTAGACTTAATCCCAGAATTCACATGTTGAAAGAAAACTTAGTCGGCTAGTGATGCAAAACCCTCATTTCCATAGTTAGAGAACCGATGCCTTGAAAATCGAGAAGGAAGTACAAGATTGTGATAAACTGGATGTTCACTGAGCACTTACTGGCTCCAGGCACTTTTCTAAGAAATGTATGAAGTTGTAAAGTTTAATCCTCACAATGCCCTTATGAATGAGCTATTGTTATTATCCCAATTTGGCAGATGAGGAAACTGAGGCTTAGGGGGAAGATGATGTATATACTCAAGGTCACACAGCTGGGAGGTGGCAAGCTGGAATTTGAACCAAAGGAGTCTCACATTGGAGCCAGGGCTCTCACCCTTGAGTGTTATGCTGCCTTAATCAGGGACACATACAGACGGGGAGAAGCAGGTTTCCAGCCACCAGACCTGACTACTGCCAGTCAGGCTACACCAGGGACCCTGGAGGCCTGTCATTCTTTTGTGATGCTGTTAGTTCCTGTTGAGGAAGTGAGGCTTTGTGCGTTCCTCGGAGGAAAAGGTATGAACTCATGGCAAAAAAAAGGAACCAAAAAAGAGAGAGTTGGATCGCAATGAGGCTTCTATTCATCCCAAATGATACCTGTTTTTATATCATGTCTGTCTGCAAACTTGTAGGTGAATCACAAATCTTTTGGGTAAGTTACAATGGATGGAAGGTTTTTGTTTTTTTCTCAGATCACCAACCATTTAGTGCTATGCACAGTCACTCCCTAATCTATCTTTTGTTTGAATTTGGATCTTTGAGTATTAGGGTTTTCACTGATATTTGGCAGTTCCCCTTAGGGGGTCTATCTCAAAGTTGTTACACTAACAGCTTTGGGGAGAAAGTTAGAGGTGGGCTTCCCAGTTTTTAGTGGCTGTATCTGATTGTTCTGTCTCTTCTCCAGGACAGGTGAGACTGATTGCTCTCTAACTCTTTTTAAAATTAAAACAAAAAAGTACAGAAATGTACAAAGAATAACAAACACTTGTGTACCTGCCACCTAAAATAACAATTTTAATCTGTTCCCCTCCTACTCCATGATCTTTCCTCCCAGGATATTATTAATATGAAAACCGAGTTCAGGCGTTTATACTTTTCGACCTCTATTTATATTGATCTATGTATTATAAATACTTAAGTATATTGATCTATGTATTATAAACAATAATAAATATAATAAATCTTAGTAGTTTTTAAATTTTACATAAGTGGCTTCACATTCCACATAACATTCTGTAGCATGTTTTTCTTTTCTGTTTTTTTCTTTATTTTTTATTTTGCAGCATGCTTTTCTTATCACATTTGAATTTTATCAAAATTGTATGTTGAAATTTAGCTCATTCTTTTTAACTGCTACATACCATTTAATTATATGGATAGACTATAGCTTTCTGTTTCTCTATTGATGGTTAATTAGGTTGCTTACAGTTTTTTAAGATTACAAACTATGCTGTAATAACCATTCGTGGGCAAGGGTATGTAGGTACCTATAAGTTTCTCTAGGGTTCATGCCAAAGTAGAGAGTTTGTAGGGCATGGGTTTGCGTGTCTTCCTTTTAATTCACATGCCATTGTCAGGCTCTCCAGAACAACTGGATCAGTTGATTGGATCAATGAGTATCCATCACCAACATAAAAATTCTTTCCTCATAATCTCACCAATGCTTGATTTTGTTGGACTTAAAATTTTTGCCAGTTTGTTGGGTATGCAATGGCACCTTATCTAATTTGCACTTATTTGATGACTCCTGAGGTTGAGCATCTGGTCATATGTTTATTTTCTCCTCTGTGGCTTGCTTGGTTTAATGCCTTCCTCATTTTAAAGAATCAGATAGTTTTCTATTATTGATTTAAAAGAGCTCTTTATGTAAGTTGGAAATCTGATTATATGTGTTGGAAATACTTTTCCTAGGCTGTGGTGTTTTAAAATACAGCTTTAGATGGGTCTTCATTTTTACCTTTTATTTTAGAGATGGAGTCTCACTGTACTGCCCAGGCTGGATTGCAGTGGCTATTCACAGGCAAGAGCATAGTGTGTTGTTACAGCCTCTACCTCCTGGTACCAAGAGGTCTTTCTGCCCCAGCCTCCCGAATAGCTGGGACCACAGGTGAACATCACTGTGCCTAACTTTAGATGGGTTTTGAAAGAAAGAAGTTTTAAATTTTAATGCCCTCAAATTCAGTTGTATTTCTTCCTCTATGCTTTTCTTTTGTACCCACTATAAGCAGCTCCAAATTCTGCAGATAACTGATGCAGGAAGTCTGATTTTGATTGGACATTTGCTCTCTAACAGCCACATTGAAGGAAATTTGTTTTCTTTGGTAAGAATCTAAGCCAGGGGTTAATTTCTAAACTAGGATTTAAATATAATTTAAAGCAACTCACTTAGAACAAGATGCAAAAACTGTGGACTGGACCCATATCTGGAAAATTTGAAAGTGCTAGGGCAATAAAGAATTCTTGGTCACGTACAGCCGTGGTCCTGGGCTCCTGACTCTGGGACGGAAGCTTTCTATGTTTTATCTCATCAGTCTTAGCAACAGGCCCTCTTGAAGCAATTTTTATCCCCATTTTAGAGATAAGAAAACCAGAGCTTAAAGCAGTTAGATAATTTATGAAGCGATTGGCAGAGCCAAGGTTCAAATCCAGACCTTTCTGACCACAAAGCTCATGTGCTGAGTGCTGCGCTCCATTGACTTAGTGCAAATTACTTGGGATTTGTTTGAATCTCAACATCTTTCTATGTTATTTTTAATTTGAATTTAATTGGAAGTGGGGTGATGAGGGTAGAAGACGACAGGAAGGAGAAGGGCTTGAAATTCAATAAAAGAAACTAAAAACCCGTCACCAGGAGGGCAGTTCAAAAGGGAAGAGTTCCATATTTTATGTAACTGAAACGTTAAAAGCCCAAATAATTGCATCATGCAGGTCTGATGCTGAGTAATCACCCTCCCCCATATTATTGGGGAGGGGGGGCCAAGAAGTCTGGGAAGCTGCTTTTGCCTAAGGAATTACATTCCAGGGGACTCTGAGGATTTAGGTAACCACAAAAGCCATTTATTTCGAGTACACTGAGATTTCTACCACTTTGATCCCTAATCCATAGCATAATTAATAAATGAAATGTGCTGTAGCATGGGTTTTTTACAAAGTGTACTTTTAAAATGGCTTTTGGTCTGACATGATTCATTTGCCACTTGGAAAAGCATCATCGCCTCAGATGGGCAGGCTGGGAGAGGATGCCTGGTGGGGAGCTGAGGGCGGTTTCCTGGGGCACAGTTCCTGTCTTAGGTCTCTGCAGAGCAGTCTCTTCCAAACATCTCCCAGGCTCTGCGTTTTCCAGGAAGCGTGCGGAAATAGGAGGCCAGGACTGAAATGCTATCTGCTCTGTGTATGTCAGAAGACCACAGAACACTTAGAACCAGATGAAGAACTTTTTATTTGTTCTTACCCCTTTATGTCACTTGAGGAAAGTCACTATGAATAGGTAATGGTCATTACAGTGATTACTGGTTGCCCAAACCGAGAAGCCAGACATTTGGCTTGGTTTCTCTCCCTTCCTCTTGTCTCTCTTACCCTATAAACACATACTTGGTGATTACCCATGGGGAGACAAGAAAGGCTGGGAATATCTATTTTTGCAACTTCAGCCTCTCCTGGCTTCCAGCAATTCTCCTGCCTCAGCCTCCCAAGTAGCTGGGATTACAGATGTGTGCCACCACGTTTGGCTTTTTTTTTTTGAGACGTAGTCTCATTCTGTCACCGGGATGGAGTACAGTGGCGCGATCTTGGCTCGCTGCAATCTCTGGCTCCCTGGTTCAAGCGATTCTCCTGCCTCAGCCTCCCGAGTAGCTGGGGCTACAGGTGTGCGCCACCACGCCCAGCTAATTTTTGTATTTTTAAAAGTAGAGATGGGATTTCACCATGTTGGCCAGGATGGTCTCAGTCTCTTGACCCCATGATTTGCCTGCCTTGGCCTCCCAAAGTGCTGGGATTATAGACAAGAGCCACCAGGCCCGGCCAGCTTTTTGTATTTTTATTAGAGATGCCTGGTTCAAGGCTGGTCTTGAATCCCTGACCTCAGGTGATCTGCCGGCCTTGGCCTCCCAAAGTGCTGGGATTATAGGTGTGAGTCACCGAGCCCAGCCCCTGGGAATATATCAGTGGGCAAGAAAATATTCTTG
Organism: Callithrix jacchus; assembly: GCF_049354715.1. NCBI lineage: Eukaryota > Metazoa > Chordata > Mammalia > Primates > Cebidae > Callithrix > Callithrix jacchus. The sequence goes on from NC_133513.1 coordinate 105,999,591, forward strand.
CTCTCATAGAACTTCTGCTGGGGGCCAGAGAGGGAGGCATAGAGACCAAAACCACTAAAGAAATAAATAAAAGGGAAAAAATGATAAACAAATTAATAAATAATAAAATAGAAATAAATATGTTGGCTACTTACAGGATGTGCCACATTCCAAATATATGACTTTAATCCTTATGATCTATGAGGGCTAAGTATTACTTTTCCATTTTACAGTTGAAGAAAGGCTCAGAGAGAAGGGAGGCAGCTTTTTCACAGGTGGAAAGCCAGACCTTTTCAGTGGTCATTCAGTTCATAGCGAAGGTGTCTGTCTCCGAAAATGGGCAAGGTAATTTCACAGTGATAGGCGCTGTGGCAGAGAAAGAGCAGAACAGTGAGAAAGAGGGGGGCTGTTAGAGATGGAGGGTCAGGAAAACCCCTGCGAAGACAGTGTCCAGGCGAAGATGTGAACGGTGGGAGGTGTTGGGGCTGTGCTGCTTACCTAGGAGGACCCTCAGAGCAAATAGAAGCTTCTGGCAGGAGGCAGTTAGTGCCTTGCATGTGCCCTATGTGGGTTCATTAGGGGCTTTAAAGGAAGAAGAAGGTGGTGGCTGTAAGTGTTGCAATCTTCTCTGTGGCCCCTAGGGATTCTTTCACCTTGGTTCAGTAACAACTTGTGACTGCGGAAAGAATGGCTTGTTGCATTGAAATCTGCCATAAAAGTATCACCATTTATTTTAGTATCTGATGCCCTAGGTTGGGAAGCCTGACGAGGCTCTGAAAGGGTCTGAAGAGGCCCTTTAGAGTAGAGATGAAAAGGGAGTGGGGAATCCTCAATTCTAAACAAAGAGCCTGCAATGGGAAGATGGCCAAATGCTGTTTTTGGAGTGGGTGAGAGGGAAGAGAAAGGTATATAGATGGTTCGTTGGAAAATGTGGTTTTATACAGAGTTTTGGTTTCAGGTCCCTGAGGGCAAATGGACTTTACACTGTGACCCTCTGGGCAGCTCATAGCTCCAGCCCCTTCCTTTTGCTTCCTGGTCAGTTTATGAAAAGAAGGGGTTGTGTCTCCAATCTGAGCAATAAGGGATCTGAGCACGGTGGATCCCTCTGGCTTTCCTGTGTCCTGTTCCTTGTAAAAGTTCCAGGTTTTGGGTCTGGAACTGTATGAGTGTGTGTGTGTGTGTGTGTGTGTGTGTGTGTGTGTCCTGCAAGCACAGAGTGACAGGGTTTGATAGTAAGCAGCAGGCCAGCATTGCTGCTTTTATTCCTGGGTAAATCCTTGCACAATGCCATATGCTCTTGCATTCCGTAGCTGCTGCATAGGGTGTGATTTAGTTAATGCCCACTCCGCAAACAGGAAACGGTGCTCTCTGCTGTGTATGCTTTTCATGCAGATAAAGTATCAGGAGCAGGGCCCTAAACCTGCGAAATCACTATTGCAACCACCTCCCCTGCCATGCCCCAAGAGGGTGGGGTGGGGGATAAAAAGAGCAAAAAAGTGGGGTGGGAGGGGAAGCTTTAGGGCCATAATTCAGACAATCTGCCAGCCAGTGGCATTGGTGGGGAGGAATATATTGATGTTCCCGTTTTGTTTTTGAACCTGAAGTTTGGTTTTTTTGGGTGCATCGGTGGACTTTTAAATGTTTTCGAAGTGCCAGAGTTTGGACATTAGGTCACTGTAGGTACCGGCTCACATGTCATTTCAGCGGAATATTTTCAAAACTCCATAAAAACATGCAGCTTTCAAGGCTGGGCCACTTGTTCAGGTCCTCCTCCCACCCCCCACCCTTTCGGGCAAAACCATGCAAACATTGGTATTCAAAAATATTTTGTTACTTTTCTTGGCAAAGTGTTCCAAGAAGGAATTGCAACACAGTCTCAGAGTTAGGAGGCAACTTTCTGGGGAAAAGGCGGGGGTTGGGAAGGTTCGGAGTTTGAATCAAAAACAGACACCGAAGCTTTAATAAAATAAATGAAGCGGAGCCCTTTCAGCTCACGGTGGACTGTGTTGGTGCGCGGGTCAGGCTTTAACGTGCCTAGTGGAAATTGACAGTCTGAGAACTGGGACATAAACAAAAATGTCAGTCCCTGGGAGTCTTGTTCACTGGACAATGTCTCAATTGTTCCCTTGGTTTTCAAGGCAGCAGGGAGAGTGGAATATTAACTGTTTACTGCCCAAAGCTGGCTGGGCAATTGCTTGGAGAAGGGGGAAGAAGGACAGAAAATCACATTTTTTATTTAGAAACTATTAAACATGTCAGTAAGTAATAGGAAAAGAGCAGAATGTTTTCTCCTTAATTATTTGCCATTCACTTCCATATTTCTGCATACCGTTTTTTGGAGGGGGTGTGTGTGAAGGAACCGCAGAGTGTTTCTTTTTAAATTTAAATGTTAGCCTTACATATCATCAGGTTTTAAAGCTTGCTGGCATGTAGCTTATCCTCCCCTGGCGGATGAGACAGTGGGCTTTAGGAAAGGAAGTGTGATTTCTGATAACATTTATATTTGAGCTGTTCAGCGGATACCCCGTTAGTGTTGGTCTTCAGAATGCTCAGATACAATACAAATCAAGTGGTTGGAATTTTAAAAAACAAAATGTATTTGGCTCTCCATAAAAATGCGCTTAGTGATAAAGGGCTGGGGAAGGTAACCATGTCTGAGAGAAGCAATTGGAGGCCCAGAGGAGGTCCAGAATTCTAGTCACACTTGAATTTACTTGTTTCGAGAAACAAACAGCAAAGCCTGGTGTATTGGCCTTTATCTGGGCAAAGTTCAAAGCTCAACTGGTAATTGTGTTCTTAGAAGCCTTAAAAGGACTGTGTTGTTACAAAACCAGTGACGGAGCTTACTTCTTCAGGACCTAACGCAGTCCGGTTGATTGTTAGATAAACTACTTGTTTTAATAAATGGTGGTGGGGGGGGCGGCAGTGCAGGGGAGCTCGGGAGAGAGATTCCTGTTCTTGGAAGGTTCCCTGATAAGTAGCTGTCCTCTGTTGGAGAACTTCAGGCTTTCTCTCCAAGCCGGGGGTTTGCAGGCAGCTAAAGTCAGCTTTGGCTCCTGCTTCCTGTCAGTCAGGAAGTCACTTTCTTAGCCCAGATTACAAGCTAGGGCACAACTCCGCAGCCATATCAAAAAGAGCAGGTTTTTCCCAGAAGACTGTGTTTCTGGATGCGGAAGCGTAAATTGGTGTGCTGTGTGATCATGGAATGCCCAGAATACATAGGGAAGAGTGTCATTGGAAAGAGGCCATGTCCCCAAGAAGAAGACACTGCCCGGAATGGCTGGATGGGCTGTTCTGGCTGAGTGAGAGGCAGCTGTGGCTGGCTGCTGTGTGACAATGACTTAGTAGCCAGCCATGTGGAGTCCTGGCTGTCTCAGAACCCTTTCACATCTAGGCAGAATCTTGCATTGCTGATTTGGGAAGCCTCAGGACTTCAGGGGAGGTGGACAGTAAGCTCCTTGGTTATCTCACAGATACAAGAGGTCTTGGGAATCCATGCTCAAATGTGATGGGTGCGTTTACCCTCCTTGCCTGAAATCTATTATTCAAAGATTTAAGTTTCCAACCTTGTGGTCCCTACCTGCACCACCCCTCACCTCCCGCACGAAAGGCAAACTCTTGACCTCATGGCTTCGTTCAGTGACCTTTGGGAGACCTTGGGACAGAGTTTCCCAAGGCTGGTTGCCGGCTGGCATGTTCCCCCGTTGGTGAAGGGGAGACATGTTTTTTGGTCATTTCACGAAGAGCTTACAGATGACAGCAGTTCTCTCTGCCTCTCTGGGACAGAGTGTATTTTGAGGTCCAGTGTCTGCTTGGAGACCTGCCCATCCTTCACTTGGGATGCTCAGTAGATAATGCTCCTACTTTCCTATGCATTTCCTTAATTTAAGAGAACAGCGTAAACTCAGCCAAGGTGGATTAACCTCTCCAGTGACTTGCGAAACTTCAATCTCCAATTTCCCTCTTATGTCTAGGTATGAGCGAGGAGATGTGTAATAATTGTCGCAGGTATTAGTGAGAAAGGGTGCAGATCACACAAATATTTCACACGTTCTGAGTCAGACCAGACTTTGGAGGCAAGGGAGGGCCATGTCACCTAGGAAATTTGCTCTTCTGTGGAGATGAAAGGGCAGTGAATTAAGTGCCTGCTTTTTCTCCCTTTTTCCCTCTGACGGTTATTGATCCTCCCCTGGAACTGTACAGTTCACGTTCTGATCTTTTTCTTGACAAAGGGAATTCCCAGTTTGTTCGCTGGCAAATGCACTAGCAGGTGAGGAGTTAAAAGTTGGCAACGCCTGCCCTCTTGAGAGTGTCAGGATTTTCAGTCTCTTCCTTAAGAGCTAGAAGATGCTTCTGAAAGAATCTCTTTGGTGACTTAGAAGTGAAGAGAGCTTCAGAAACATGGCACAAATAAAAGGCAAGAGGCAAACACCGTCTTTCTACATCTGTTTATTTTGTTATTAACAAAAGGCAAGGCGATTTCTGTCATTAAACTTTTGCTGGGGTCGGCGGAGAGGGTGTAGAGAGCAAAAGTGTGAGTTTAGACCACGGCTGGAATAGTTTGGACATACTCCTCAGCAGACATAGTGTGACTGTGGAAGAAAGGAGTTGCATGAGGAAGCCACTGAACCAGTCCTTTATCACCTCTTCCAAGGCTGAAGTTCAGATCCACTTGCAGAAGGCCCTCCTCACACTCCTGTGTTCTGTGCCTAACCCTGCTGTTGCCACATCATCTTGGAGAACTGGCTGCTTCCCCGCTGGACTGGAAATTCCTCGGTGCCTGCTTAGTTCCTGTCTCTTGATTCCCAAGTGCTCACAAAACACGCCCACATTAGCTACAAGAAAATGCGCGGTGGCTCACGCCTGTAATCCCAGCACTTTGGGAGGACAAGGCGGGTGGATCACGAGGTGAAGAGATCGAGACCATCCTGGTTAACATGGTGAAACCCCGTCTCTACTAAAAATACAAGAAATTAGCTGGGCATGGTGGCACGTGCCTGTAATCCCAGCTACTCAGGAGGCTGAGGCAGGAGAATTGCCTGAACCCAGGAGGCGGAGGTTGCAGTGAGCTGAGATCACACCATTGCACTCCAGCCTGGGTAACAAGAGCGAAACTCTGTCTCAAAAAAAAAAAAAGGGGAAAAAAAAAAAAAGAAAATGGACCACATCATGTTTCTGTGAAAACCTTAGCCTTTACGTCTCACACGGTAGGAACAGAAGTTAATGTTTTCCTGATGTAGAGGTTTCTCTTGCTGCTTTTGGTCACATTTCTTTCTTGTATGGTTTTTATGGCTACTGCACATTTTTTTCCTTGCTGTCTCGCGCCCCCCCCCTCCCCCCCATACCACCTTTTGGGGATAGGGTGGCAAGTGAGAGTATAAACAGCTAATGGTTAAGAGATAGTTACTCTTTCTAGGCCAGATTATTTAGTTTTTGCCCTCTAGGTAAAATTCAGTCCAATTAAGGGTTCATTAAGTGTTTTAATATACACTGGGAAAGGATTTGAACCTGGAGGTCAGGGCTCTGTGGTCTATTATGGTCCCCCTGGGGTCTCCAGCCCACGGGACAGTCCAGGGTCTTAATAAATGACTGGGGGTTTCATATTGAGCCCTTTACTACCGAAGACTGAATAATAAATTGGGCGTGATGCTTTTGTCCTAAATATTAACAGCCACAAAAGGTAGAGAGTGTGTGTGTTTATAGATACATGTACCATGAAGAATTTGTTGGGGGACTGTGCATCAAGACTCTAGTTTTAAGTTTGAAGAAGCAGTGCGCTGATTGAATTCTGGAATTCTGGACCTGTAAACTTGGAATTTCAATTCTCTGTCTCCTACTTTTACTAGAGGGCTTGCGATCAGTACAGTGTTTTTGTTGTGAAGTTATACTGTTCCTGTAATCTCTCTGCGGGTGGCCGTCCTAAGCCCTACTTGAAGAAATAGCTCTAAGCCCATGACCACTGCCCCGCCCTCCCCCCACCCCACCCCCCAAACCCCCCTCGCCCCTGCCATGCCTACATATGTCTTATATCCTTGGAGTACTGTTTGGGGCTGTAAATTTGACCTTAGGGAGACATGTTCTCTGGTGATAGGCTAATGCTTGTATTTACTAATAAACTTCCTTTTTGACAGTCATGGGCTTTGGGGGCCCCCAACCAAACTATGTGGCTGCTTTTATGTTGGGCCAAAAGACACGCTCCTTGTTTCCTCCCAGTTTCTTAAACACTGAAGTGATGGCATTTTCCATTGCTGGGGAATGGATTGAGATCTTGATGGCTTTGGGATCTGGCACTGCTCTGGCTAGAGGGAAGATGGAAGGGAGGGATGGAGAGGAGAGGAGATGGGGAGACGGGGACATGGGAACCTGGTAGACACAGGAGGGACTGTGAGTTGTTGGGGCCAAAGGAAACTTGACACTGGCAGGACATTATTCTGATTCTGTTATCTGAGGCCGCCACTAGTCCTCCCTGTCCTCCTGGCATGCTTCTGTTGAGACCCCCACACTCAGCTGATTCCTTGCCTCTCCCAAGGAGCCATAGGGTGGAGAAAGCAACGAGGAAAAGGAGCCAAGAAAAGGGTAATGAAAGAGTTTTTATTTAGGAAAAGGGGAAGATCCTGAGAGATCTGGTAAATGTATTTACTGAGGGCCAGGCACGAGGAAGAGCAGACAGTGGGAGAAGAGCAGATAATGTGCATGCACGTGGATGTGGTACGTGTGTGTGTGTGTATGTGTTTTGTTGGATGGATGGATGAAGTGTTATCCAAGAAGATTCAAGGAGGTTCCTAAAAGGCAGTGAGGTTCCTGAAATAGTCTAGGGAACTCCTGCGAGGAAGGAGAGGCGTTTATTGGTATTTGGGGAGATTGCTAAGAGCTTTCTGGAGTCAGGCTGAGTCCCTGCCATTTTGCTTCTCATCTCCTGAAGAGGGACTGTTTCTTTTGGGATATCTAATAGACTTCCAATCAGGCATCACAATTTTCTTTCTTGAGGTGTTTATTCTTTCATGCAAGCCAGCCACAAGGACCCTAATACCTGTCAGGAACCAGCCTCCTCTGGGTGAGAAGGAGGGGCTGGGCCTGAATGGTGGCTGCAGAGATATTCACCAGCTGGTTCCATGCTGTGCAGGAGGTTGGTGAACATGTAAATGTGGGTAGTAGGCTCACATCTGTTTTTCCTTTTCCTGTAGGCCAGACTGAAAGCTTAATAAATTGTATGAAACCCAAGTAAGCATGGATGTTAAAAAACATTAAATAAATTATGTAAGTATGCCTACCTGTAACACTTTTATAAGGCAAATGCATGAGGGTTATTTTGCCATAAACGTGCACACGGACCTAGATTTAGTCTAAAGCCCTCTTGTTTCAGCCATGCCACTGTTGAAGGTACTACTGTTCATCAGCCTTTCCCTTTTCTACCTGGCATGCACTGTAGCTGGTCTTGGAAAATGCGATAATGATGCCATAAGTGCCCTTGTGCGAAAGTTGTTTTTTGTTCCAAAACATTGCCAGTTCACGGCATATAAAACTACCACGGATGTTTCAGCTGGGTTTCTTTTTCTCCAAATAAGGCAAGCATTAATGAAGCAGCTGAGGGCCTGGGAAAATATTTTGTCATTCCCTAAATGCAATTTCTTCCCCTCTCTAGGCATGCCCATCGGTTTTTCAGCTGAAGCACAAGTGTCTAGCCAGACTCGGTGAGCAGTAGGCCTTGCAATTAAACTTGCCGATTCCCATTGCCACCTCTAATGACCATTGATATAAGCAATGCTCAGCCTTCATATTTCTATGCATGTTCATCTGGTGACGAGATGGCTTCGTTTAGAGGTTGGTGGGATCATCCCATTCCATAGGGAAAAAAGGGCTAGGTTCCCTGACCCCACCTCTCCTTGAATTACAAGCTGGGAAGCAGGGCCAGGCAGAGCTCCAGTTGCCAGATGCTGTGGCTACCCTGGTACCAGCTGCTTCTAGAACCCGGTGCAAGCAAGGTGGTTTAGTGTGGCTTATGAGGATGCTGTTTACCAGGCAGCAACCTCATGAATAGGCAGAAGGCCTCTTTTGAATGACTCCTGTTTAGAAGTCTGAAATGTAATATCCGGATAGTTCAGAAATATTTTGGGTGGGATCAAGGGCTGAGATGAGAAGACATTCCTATCTCAAATAGCACCTGTAAGGTATACTCATACCACATTCACCTTACGGGTGCTATTTGGGATAGGACCTTATTTTTGTTTAGCATGTTGGAGAAAGTAATTCCTGCTTCCAAACTCACACGGCATTTATTTGGCCCCAGCTGTCTGGCTTACCCACTTGCAGCTGTGGAATTATTTATGAAGAGCTTCATACACAGCCTTGGTTTCTTTATCTGTTAAGAATGGGGATAGGCCGGGTGCAGTGGCTCACACCTGTGATCCCAGTAATTTAAGAGGCCAAGGTGGGTGGATCACAAGGTCAGGAGTTCAAGACCAGCCTGGCCAAGATGGCGAAACACTATGTTTACAAGAATTATGTTTACAAAACATGTTTACACTATGTTCACGAAAATTAGCCAGGCGTTGTGGCGGGCACCTGTAATCCCAGCTACTTGGGAGGCTGAGGCAGAGAATTACTTGAACCCGGGAAGTGGAAGTTTCAGTGAGCTGAGGTTGCACCACTACACTCCAGCCTGGGTGACAGAATGAGATTTCATCTTTTTTTTAAAAAAAAAAAAAAAAAAAAAAGAATGGGGATAGCTGGGGCTTCGGAAGGGGCAGGGTCATGTAGCCTAGCATTTAAAAGGTCTGGCTTTAGAGATGGACAGGTTTTGGTTTGGGCTCTGGCTCAGCTGCCTCCTTGCTGTATCAGCTTGAGAAGATTACTAATCTCCCAGTTTCCTTATCTGCAAAGTAAGGAAAACAGTAACTACCTCCCTCATGGGTTGTAGTTAGGAAAAAGATGTGAGGCTCAGGTAGTCTGAAGGAGATAGATTTGCTTCTCAAACATGACATGTCGCTTTGCCCAGTGATTAGGAGGGAGTTGCGGTTAAAGTGTTTTGCAAGTAAGTCTTTTGGATCAATATAAGGCTGTGATAATTCTTATTTGGTTTGTGTCTGTGAATGAAGGCGGAAAGCAGCCAGAGGAGTGCATGATTCAAGGAGCATGGGAATTACTGTTGCAGGATACACGTTTGTTTTCTAAATTTCAGTATACCATCAGTTGTAAGACATACTTTTGCTCTAATAGCAACTTTTCAGGGAGAAAAGAAGCACAACTATCTTAAATGTACCTCTTTACCATATGCATCTTAATTTCAGATATGTAAAAATGTAGAAACAATGTGAGTCTTAAAATGGAGGAAATAATACCTATGTCCTTATATACTTTAAAGAAACGCTGTGCTGTTTGGAGCCCTAAACTTCACATGGACAACATGTTAAAAGCTTCCAAACCCACTTTTGATCAAAAATGGGTGGAATCTGTGTGGACCAGATTTTTCAGCAGTGCTCAAAGAGACAGTAAACCAGAGTCTTAGGCATGGTCCTGCCTAGGATCAGCACTTAGAAGATCATACCAATCAAATTTGACAGGATCCTATTCATGAAGACTCTGCGTGTCTGTTTCCATGTTGTTTCTGACCATTAAGGAGAGTTGCCAGTATGGACAGATGAAGAGGCTGGGCTGCCCCGCAGCTTGCTTCTCCATAAGCATGCCATCAAAAATATGTCCACATTCCAGCCTCGCCTTAGCTCATCTCCGCATTGGGAGGAGTTAGGCTGCAGCATGAATGGGAACAATGAATACAGAGCCTTCTTCAGAAGGCGATATTTGAGCATTTAATGTACTGCTGTTCTTGTGTATTCTATTGGGAAGAATGGGCAACTGCACATTAACCTTACTGCAAGTGCAATGTATTTGACCATACAGTTTAGAACAGCCCAAAGAATATGCATTTCTGCTGTGAGCGGTTTTGAATAAATCAACATAATAGCCCATGGTTATTAACATATTATGTGAATTGGACAATGATACATACTTTGAGGACCTTGAACTAAATCCACCAGCTAAGAGCAGCCCATAGGAGGGGCTCCGGAAGGACTGGAGTTCTGGGTGTTGAGGTTGTCATACAAAGAAATGAACTGCATACCACTGGCTGAAGAATTTTCTGGTAATATTCAACCCAGAGTAAATTTTCAAATGCTTGGACTGCAGCACAGAATTGACTAATGTCAGATTAATTGGATCTGGACTTCTAAATGTAGGTCAGTTTGGGTTGGAAGTGATTTTATTATCCAGAAACCTCTGTGTACCTCTCTTCCCCCGCCCCGACAAAGACTCAGCCATAATTTTCCTCTGTTGCTAAGGTTCTCTGGTGAAACTTCTGAGAATCAGTGTATCTTTCTGTTAGATTTCATAAGAAGTAGTGCTAGGCTTTTGATATAATTATGTTTAGATTTCAAAGAAACTTTGAGTGTGTTGAAAGATAAATTCTAGGGCATAAAGGGGAAGGAGTCCTCGGCTCAGACCCAGACAGCTCATCTTTAGCCCAGTCAAAAACTTATCATGTGACCTTAAGCAAGTCTTAGGATGCTTTACCTCATTGGTGAAAAATTTTTTAAAAGTGGGGAGAGTTATATGTGACCTCTTTTTTGTCCCTTTAGCTCGGACACTTAGAGGTTCAGTGATCTGTTGTTTTTTTTCTGGGCTATGAGTACAAAATGGACAGGAAAATAAGTAGACAAGTCCTCATAATCTTTGAGAATGAGGATTTTCCTTAAATTGCTCTCTTTTTAATCTCCTGGTGCCCTTCAAAAAGCCTCTTTACCTGGATGCAAGTCTTCTTCCATTACATTTAACATGACTTTATGGACCTCAGTTAGACCCTGGTGTCCTTTTCAAAACTTTTTTTTTTTTTTTTTAAGTATTAAGTGCTTATTAAACCTTCTTAGGAGATGCAGTCCTAGGAGGCCATTGAGCACATGTGAAAACACTCTAGATATAACTCTCCTTTCAAGAAAGTGGCTAATCAAGCATATACCACCTTATTTTGAACCAAGTGCTATGACTGGAAAAAATATAACAACTTTTTGGGCCAAAAGGCTTCTGGACCCGCTGCCTCCTCTATTCTTGCATTGCTTGCTGTTGACAGCCCGTGTGAGGATACTTTGTTAGTGACATTTAGCCAATGATTGGCCTATCCAAAAGGTGTTTACCCAGAAGCGCTTGTGAGTGAACCAGGTGCTGGGAGAGGAATGAATGGGAGGTGGCCTTTTGGGAACAAGGAGACATGGCTGGGTTCCTGTAAGTCATTCGGAGAGTATGATACACCTCTGCTCTGCCATGCCGTGGCACCTGGGTCTCACAGAGATGGACACCAGAATTCACAGCACCAGAGTTCAAACACTAAACACGGGCAGCTGGACGTTGGCCTTGGGAGGCCTGGACATGGGACACTGTCCTGGACCTCAGGCTGTTGCCAGGACCTCTGTGGCGGGAGTTGACTACCCTTCTCTTTCAGGCTCAGGCATGATGTGCTTGGCCCTTCCCCTGGGCGTTGTCCTCTGCCAGCTTGTCCGTCCACAGGCCCCCTCTCTCTACTTGTACCTTCGCTCTCCTTCTCTCATCTTCTGTGCACTCCAAACTTTAGCCATTCACATGCCACCTTACCCTTTTCACCTCTTGGACTCCTCCTTATATCCATTTACCTTTGGCTCCCAATTCTTTTTTTATTTCCCAATTAAAACAACAACCACCACCAAGAACAAGAATTAGGCCCCCTCCCCCTTGTTTGGGAGGGGTGTTTGCACCAGGCAGCATCACCAGCCACTGTCCGTCCTTGACATGGGTGTCCTTGGGTCAGGTTTTTCCTCTGGCCCAATTAGGGAGGAATGTCACATGGCGTAAAAAGGAAGGCCCAGGGCTGGCCATCTCTTGGAGGGGCCTAGGATGTGTAGGCCCCCTTAGAAGGGGATGGTGGGCATGGTGAGCACTGTGAATGTTGTTTCCGGTTCAGGGGGGGCAACACTGTCTATAACTCATATTCCTTTTTTTTTTTTTAAGGTACAGAGTCTTGCTCTGTCACCCAGGCTGGAGTGCAGTGGTGTTATCTCAGCTCACTGCAACCTTAGCCTCCTGGGTTCGAGCAATTCTCCTGCCTCAGCCTCCTGAGTAGCTGAGATTACAGGCACCCGCCATCATGCCCAACTAATTTTTGTGTTTTTAGTAGAGATGGGGTTTCATCATGTTGGCCAGACTGGTCTCCAACTCCTGACCTCGAGTGATCCGCCTGCCTTGGCATCCCAAAGTGCTGAGATTACAGGTGTGAGGCACCGTACCCAGCCAGTGTCTATAACTGAAGGCTGTTTATTTCTGCTTGCCTAAGCCCTCCAGGAGGATGTGCTGGAGCCATCTGAACAACCGTTGACATTCAGACATATTTAGAAATGGAATTGGGAAGTGTTTAAAAGGCGTGCTGGCCTTCTTCCCATTGAGAAACTGTTTGTAGTCAGTGTACAGTGTATTCATAGAGGACCAGTGTATTCATTGGAGGTTTCAGCCCCTCCCTCACAGGGTCTTGTGTTTGCTTGGTAAAGCTGAGATCTGTAAGAGCTGATTCGTTGGCCTGATTGAGAATCCTTTGTAAAACCTGATATTCTAGAATACTAGTGTCAAGAATGCTTTGTGAGCATAAGAAGGCGGATCACTGGATCACCTGGTTGGTCGATGTTGGGGAGGTCACTCGGGGAGTCTTTAAAAAACATATTAATTAATTAAATGCTGTATTAATGAGCAGTTCAAGGTTCTTAGCCCTTTGTCTGGTATCAGCTGGATGTTCAATATTTGTTTCCTCCCTTTCTCTGCTTATTTTGAGCTAATAACTGGTTGGGGACACTACTTTCCTGTAGAATATGATGTAATCCCAAACAGCTCCAAGCTACTTGCTGTGGCCCAACTGCTGAATCTGCAGCAAGGCCTTCCCACAAAGGAGAGCTGTGTGGGAATCATCATGCGCCAGGCACTGTGCTAGGCTCTTTAGATGTACCTTGAAATTTAATCCTCAGACATTTTGAAGTAGATACTATCATCCCCATAGAAGGTGCTGAAGTCTAAGTCTCAAGCACATTAATAGCTAACCTTACCTAAGTATTTCTCTTTTTTTTTTTTTTTTTGAGATGGAGTTTTGCTCTTGTTACCCAGGCTCGAGTACAATGGCATGATCTTGGCTCACTGCAACCTCCGCCTCCTGGGTTCAGGCAATTCTCCTGCCTCAGCCTCCAGAGTAGCTGGGATTACAGGCACATGCCACCATGCCCAGCTAATAAGTATTTTTAGTAGAGACGGGGTTTCACCATGTTGACCAGGATGGTCTCGATCTGTTGACCTTGTGATCCACCCGCCTCGGCCTCCCAAAGTGCTGGGATTACAGGCTTGAGCCACCGCGCCCGGCCCCACCTAAATATTTCTAAGGGTCTTTCAGACGATCTTTAGGAAATTTTCAACCAGGGGAGAGTGAAAGCTCTATTTGCTATGGTTAAAGCAAGGAAACCCCCCTTCTTAAAAAAATAATAGCGTTATCAAGATATAATTCATGTACCTTACAATTCATCCATTTAAGGCATGCAATTCAGCGGTTGTAGTATATTCAGGAGTTGCACAAGCATCGCCACAGTCAATTTTAGGACATTTTCATCACCTTCCACAAAACCACTGTGTCTCCCACTGGCTACTCCCCATTTCCCCTAAGCCCCACAGTTGTAGGCAACCACTGATACATTTTCTGCGTATGTGGATTTGCCTTTTCTGGACATTTCATATAAATGAAATTACAGACATGCAGTCTTCTGTAACTGACTTCTTTCACTAAGTAAATGGAAGGATTTTTGATGGACACTTAACCCAGGTTTGCCCTAGCCTTGGCCTTCTGGAACTCCCTGCTGTCCTCTTGCTTCCTTCCACCTTGCCTCTTTACCCTCTTTGCTACAAGAAGACAGAAGGTAGAAACCCCAAGTTGACTTTTTTGTGTAGAAATGGGCCATGTTCTGTTTAGTAGTAGGATGTTTGCAGGGTTAGCCCTGGATCCCAGATGGAGCGCTTCCTCCTTTTCAATGCCTTGTGACTGCTGTGTTGGCAAGCAGAGGGTTAAATGCTGCAGGAAGACATTGCAGAGTTTCTGCTTTGAGGGTCCACTGGGGCAAGAGAAGCTTGAGGATCTGCGTCTCAGATCTCAGAACAGACATGGAGATACGGTACGGATTCCCTTGGTGCTAAACGGAACTCCAGGGGAATTTCAGGAAACCCCTCCTTTTCTCGTCTTTATTCTCACGCGGTCTCCCTGCCACATCTCTCCCCCAGTTCACACTCGGGAGGGAGGAATCTTTTACCTTTTCCGTTCTGGGCAGCAGCTGTAGGGAATGTTATCAGTGTTGGGACTGGGCACGGGACCAAGCCTTCCTGGTGCCTGGACTGCAACCAAGCTGTGAGCTGACATGGCAGGGGCGGGCCGTGTGTGAGTTGGCTGCCCCCAGGCTCATTGGCCTGGCACAATAGAGACCCTGTCAATGGAGATGGCACAGATACTGTCAGACAGGTCACATTGGTGCAGATCCTTGGAGGATGTTCACTGCCTCCCCAAATGAGTGGATTCCTCCAGATCAGGGGCTGGCTGGGACTGTGGGTGCTGGAGTAAGTGGAATTGTGGGTGCAGTTTGGCATCAGCAATACTCTCCAAGGAGAGTGATTGTTCCAATAAATCGCTGTGTTAATAATGAAGGTGGGGAGCTTTTTAAGTTAATCACTTGCTTTTACTTTATTTTATTCTGTTTTATTTTTTGAGATGAATCTTGCTCTGTCTCCTAGGCCAGAGTGTAGTGGTGTGATCTCAACTCACTGTAACCTCCATCTCCACCTTTAGGATTCAAGTGATTATCCACCCTCAGCCTCCCAGATAGCTGGGATTACAGGCACGCGCCATCGTGTCCAGCTAATTTTTGTATTTTTATTAGAAGTGGGGTTTTGTCATGTTGGCCAGGCTGGTCTTGAACTCCTGACCTCAAGTGATCCTCCTGCTTTGGCCTCCCAAAGTGCTGAGATTACAGGCATGAGCCACTACACCCGGCCAATCACCTCCTTTTAAATTACTGAAATAAAGGGAGCTAACACAAAATCTTGTTCATGCTTGGGAAACTGGCAGTGGAATATGAGAAGTTTTTATCTGTGGTGCACACAGGTGACTCGGGGTGCTGTGTGTGGGTGCTTGCCTGAATCTGTAGCAAGCAATCTGTCGTTTCTTGCCTGCCTTTTGGGAAGAAATGAAAAAAGAAGCAGGGCGAGTCTCCATACATCATGGTTGTGATGGCACTGGGCCTGAGACCTTTTCTGCTGTCCAGGTAAAAATGTGAGGACACGGTTCTTGAGGTTTCTTAATAAATTCAGGTGTTAAGTGCTAAGAGATGCTCCTAGCCCCCTGACCTAGAGCTACGACATTGTTCATGTCCCCAGGAATGGAAGTGGCCCCTACTGAGGTGCCGGCAGCCAGCCATGTGTACCTAGAGCAGGGCTAGGTTGTGCGTGTGTGTGTGTGTGTGTGTGTGTGTGTGTGTGAGAGAGAGAGAGAGAGAGAGAGAGAGAGAGAGAGAGAGAGACACGTGGAGGTGATCGGTACCCAGACATCCTGTGCGGTCCACCTTGCTTCTCAAGCAGGTGTCTTTCCACTCTCCAACTCTGACCACAGGTGGAATTCATAACCTCTGTTCCCTGCCCTGCTTGGGTCCTCCAGAGAAAGAAATGTTGAGTTATTATCTTGGTGATGGTCAACCTGAAAGCCTAAATTTTGATGATCACCGAAGTGTTTGGATTTAAAAGGGTGTCTTACCCTGTCATTCCAGCACTTCAAGAGGCTGAGGCAGAAGGATTGCTTGAAGCCAGGAATTTCAGATTAGCCTGGGCAACAAAGCAAGACCCTGTCTCTACAAAAGAAAAGAAAAGAAAATTAGCTGTGGGTGGCGGTGTGCACCTATATCCCCAGCTACTTAGGAGGCTGAGGCAGAAGGATCGCTTGAGGCCAGGGGTTAGCAGCGGCAGTGAGCTGTGATTGCATCAGCCTGGGTGATTGCGAGACCCCGTCTTAAAAAAAAAAAGGTCACAAGACATTCTTGACTCCTCCCTGCAGAGCTGCTTCCAGATCTCTATTTGCTTCCCAACCTGCGGGCCTCAGCGTGACTCACCGCACCAGACTGCCTGGCCCTGCCGCCTGCCGCCCATCCTTGCGGCCTGGACGACTCCATGTGCAAGTTGCTGGCGCAGCGTCCGGAAAACAAACCACACCCCGGGAATGATGATATGTTATAGCATTTCTCTGCTCTGTAAGAGAGGCACCAGGGTCGTGCGCCGAGTCTGGGGTTTGTCCGTCCTGCATCCGGTGCTGCTGTTGACTCTGGTGTCGGCCGCTGGTGAGCTGGCTGTAGCCGGTCACCTCTGGGTGGTTTCTGGGGCGGTTGCAGCCTGAGTAACACACCAAAGGTCAGCCAGGGTATTGATGCTGGCACCTTTCCTCCTGGAGCACAAATGTCATCTTGGGTCTTTTGGATACTTGGACTCACTTTATGCAGAACATTCTGGATTTATGAATTAGATGGACTCTTTATTATTTGGATTCTTTAAGGAGATCAGAGATAAAAATACCGTTGTTTTGCCAGTTTGCTACCATCAGTCTACACTACTCTTCCCCTCGACCAGAAAGGGGGTGGTTAGAGTTTTTTCTTTTCTTTTCTTTTCTTTCCTTTCTTTTCCTTTTCCCTTTCCCTTTCCCCTTTCCCCTTTTTCTCCTTTCCTTTCCTTTCCTTTCCTTTCCTTTCCTTTCCTTTCCTTTCCTTTCCTTTCCTTTCCTTTCCTTTCCTTTCCTTTCTTCCTTTCTTTCTCTCTCTCTTTCTTCTTTCTTTCTTTCTTTCTTTCTTTCTTTCTTTCTTTCTCTTTCTTTCTTTTTCTCTTCTCTTCTCTTCTCTTCTCTTCTCTTCTCTTCTCTTCTCTTTTCTTCTCTTTTCTTTTCTTTTCTTTTCTTTCCTTGGTCTCTGTCACCTGGGCTCCAGTGCAGTGATGTGATCTTGGCTCACTGCAACCTCCACCTCCCAGGGTCAAGCGATTCTCCTACCTCAGCCTCCCCAAGTAGCTGCGATTACAGGCACGTGCCACCATGCCTGTCTAATTTTTGTATTTATTTTTTTTTTTTTTAGTAGAGACGGGGTTTCACTGTGCTGGCCAGGCTGGTCTTGAACTCCTGACCTTGTGATCTGCCTGTTTCAGCCTCACGAAGTGCTGAGATTACAGGTGTGAACCACCATACCTGGCGTAGAGTTTTCTTAAGTGACTGGGCTATCTATTATGATTAGATTACTAAAGCTGTGTGATTTTGACAAGACGTAAACATGTGGGAACCCCCTCCTTCTACCTCTTTAGACATATTAATCTTGCTCATGACAATCCTGTCACTTCATACATTTATTAATATTAGGGACACTTAAGAGAGTTGTAGGACTGTGGGGGACCTTGGCACACTGCTGACGGCTGCACACTCGTCACTGGGGGGCTTGTGACACGTAGACACCAGCACCGTGTTTTGCTGGGTTTCCTAGTCTCTCTTGAGTATTTGGATTTGAGTGGGATGGATGGTTTTAATGTTGCTGCTGGCTACTGCAGTGATCCAAATACCCTTTAAAGCTGGGGCCTCCATGCCGTAGGAGAATTTTCAGGCCAGTTGCCTTTACCTCAGTGGTTTTCAGCTTGGGCAATTTTGTTCCCCAGAAGACACTTGGATACAGTTTTGGTTGTAACAGCTGGGCAAGGGGTACCTCTGTCATCTCATGAGCAGAGGCCAGGAATGCTGCTAGGGCAACCCCTCACCCTCCCAAATAATCATCAAAACATCAGTAGTACCAAAGTTGAGAAGCTCTGCTTGAACGTGTTTATTGAGCAACGAAAGAATAGACTCAGATATAGGAAAGTATTTATTTATTTAGAGACAGGGTCTGGGTCTGTTGTCCAGATCATAGCTCACTGTAACTTTGATCTCTTGGGCTGAAGCAATCTTCTCAACTTAGTCTCCCAAAGCATGCTGGGATTATAGGCATTAGCCACTGTGCCCCGCCTGGAAAGAATACTTTAAATGGGTGGGGTACAGAGGCTCATGCCTGTAGTCTCAGCACTTTGGGAGGCTGAGGCGGGTGGATCACCTGAGGTCGGGAGTTCGAGATCAGCCTGGCAATGTGATGAAACCCCATCTATACTAAAAATACAAAAATTAGCTGGGGGTGGTGGCGGGCATCTGCAATCCAAGTTCTTCTGGAGGCTGAGGCAGCTTGAACTGGGGAGGTGGAGGTTGCAGTGAGCTGAGATTGTGCCATTGCACTCCAGCTGGGGTGACAAGAGCAAAACTTGGTGTCAAAAAAAAAAAAAATTGAAAATGCATGTTTTAAATTGCCCTTTTAAAAAATGTTGCCAATTACTTTATGTATTTAAAAAATGTCTTTGGGCCAGGCGCGGTGGCTCACGCCTGTAATCCCAGCACTTTGGGAGGCCGAGGCGGGTGGATCATGAGGTCAAGAGATCAAGACTATACTGGTCAACGAGGTGAAACCCCGTCTCTACTAAAAATGCAAAAATTAGCTGGGCATGGTGGTGCGTGCCTGTAATCCCAGCTACTGGGGAGGGTGAGGCAGGAGAATTGCTTGAACCCAGAGGGCGGAGGTTTCGGTGAGCCAAGATCGTGCCATTGTACTCCAGCCTGGGTAACAAGAGCGAAACTCCGTCTCAAAAAAAAAAAAAAAAAAATCTTTGTGGTTTACTAGGGTATTTTGAAAAAATGATTAAAATTGCACAAACATGATGATATAAAAGCTAGTAGGTTCTCAAGCTGTGAAGGTCTGTGATGCAGAGAATAACTCCCTGTGAGCTGTATTTTGTTTGCTATGCTCCAAAGATATAATGAAGTCATTGCATTTGTATTTGCCAAAATCCTAGTTTTTCACTTAACTAATTGTTTTTTTTTTTTTTCCGGAGACGTTGTCTTGCTCTGTCACCAGGCTGGCATGCAGTAGCACAATCTCAGCTCACTGCAACCTTCGCCTCCCAGGTTGAAGCAATTCTTCTGCCTCAGCTTCCCGAGTAGCGGGAACTATAGGCGTGCACCACCACACACAGCTAATTTTTGTGTTTTTAGTAGAGATGGGGTTTCACCACGTTGGCCAGGATGGTCTCGATCTCTTGACTTCGTGATCCACCCGCCTTGGCCTGCCAAAGTGCTGGGATTACAGGCATGAGCCACTTGGCCCAGGCTTTTTTTTTAAAAAAAAAAAAAAAAAAAGACAGGCTCTTGTACCCAGGGCCTGTAAGCCTAGCACTCTGGGAGGCCAAGGCAGTTGGATCACCTGAGGTCAGGCGTTCCAGACTAGCCTGACCAACATGGTGAAACCTTGTTTCTACTAAAAATACAAAAATTAGCCAGGCGTGGTGGCACCTGTAATCCCAGCTACTGGGGAGGCTAAGCCAGGAGAATTGCTTGAACCTGGGAGGCAAAGGTTAAAGTGAGCCGAGATTGCACCACTGCACTCCAGCCTACCTGGGCAACAGAGCGAGACTCCATTTCAAAAAAAAAAAAAAAGGACAGGATCTTGCTTTGTCACCTAGACTAGAGTACACTGGCATAATCATAGCTCACTGCAACCTCAAACTCCTGAGCTTAAATGATCCTCCAGCCTCAGCTGGGGCTATAGGTGTGCACCACCACGCCTGGCTAACTTTTTTATTTTTTGTAGAGACAGTGTCTTGCTATGTTGCCTAGGCTGGTTTCGAACTCCTGGCCTCAAGTGATCCTCTTGCCTTGGCTTCCCAAAGTGCTGGGATTACACATGTGAAACACTACACCTGAGCTTGTATTTTTTTTTAAAGTGAGAGACCCACACCAAAATCACCTTGCTTCTCCCAAAATGCTGTATTTTTTCTTAAGTATAGCTCCAGATTACCTTCTGGGATTATTCACATTTTGCTTTCTAAATGCTGTTCTTGAAAGGAACCATCTATTGACAGTACATCAGAAATTCCATGGCTCTTTCATGACATTTCTGGGGAAGTAAATGAAAGGTGTAAATTAAGAAAAGCAAGTGTTTGCAGTTCCCACTTTAACCTTGTGTATGTTAAGTGGCTTTGTCGAAGAGGGCTGTCACTGCTCTTGAAAACTTGGGAATATCCATAGCAAGCTGTGCCATTAGTTGCCTTCAGGAGCACAGGATGTTTGAAGTGAAAATTATATGGACACATCTAATTGGGTATATTTTCACCCCACCAATATCAGCTAAAGAGGTGATTCTTCCCGGTCCCCTGCATTTTAGCTAAATTGTTTAACCTGAATTTTATGCTATTAAGAATTGCATTTCAGTGATCCACCTGCCAATGTGTTTGTTTAGTAGTAGCATGTCTGTATGATCCACCTACATAACATTTCTAGACATCTGGCAAGAGCTGGTTATCGTCCCTGCCTGATTTGGGGGGCTAAGACCTGTGCCCACCTCCTCCTTCCACCATAATTTATACTCTTCCTGAGTCCTGCAGAAACTCAGCCAGCCAGTGGAAAGAAAACAGAAGCTCTCTGGACCTCTGCTTCCTGTAAAATGGGAATAATAATTCTTATCCTGCCTGTTTCCCAGAGTTGTGTATTCTTTTCCAATAAAACATACTCAGAATTAAATACAAAGCAGTTACACAGAGATAAGATAGTGGCAATTATGCCAGTTTAAACTCCAGAATTAAAAACATATGTTGAGTCATTACCATGCAGTTCACTCATTTAAAATCTACAACTCACTGGTTTCTCATATATTTACAGAACTATGCAACTATTATCCCCATTGTAGAAGATTTTCCTCACTCCCAAAAGAAACTCTACCCGTTAGCTCTCACTCCCCATTTCCCCTACTCTGCCTTCTCCCCTATGCCCAAGGCAGCCATCAATCTACTGTTTCTATGGATTTGCCTGTTTGGACATTAAGCATGTACATGAAATCATAAAATTTGTGGTCCTTTGTGATTACTTCTTTTACTTAAACATTTTCAAGGTTCTTCCATGTTGCTGCAGCTATCAGGACATCATTTGTTTTGTTTTGTTTTGTTTTTTCCTGTTTTTGAGATGGAGTCTTGCTCTGTCACCCAAGCTGGAGCACAGTGGCGTGATCTTGGCTCACTTCAACCTCTGCCTCCCAGGTTCAGGCGATTCATCTGCCTCAGCCTCCCGAGTAGCTGGGACTACAAGCTCGTACCACCACACCCAGCTAATTTTATTTTTGCATTTTTAGTAGAGATGGGATTTTACCACGTTGGCCAGGCTGGTCTTGAACCCTTGATCTCAAGTGATTCACCTGTCTTGGCCTCCCAAAGTGCTGGGATTACAGGCATGAGCCACCTCACACCTCAGCCTTTTGTGGCTGAATAATATTCTATTATATGGATAGACCACATTTTTTTTGATGCATTCATCAGTTGACGGTAAGCTTCAGAATTTAAAACAATATTAAGCTAGTTCATATTTGCTTTAATTTTCCAAATGGTCCTGTTCCTTTTATTGCAAGTTAAGTGTTCCTATGGTAAGGACTGTTAGGGTAAAGATGACCGTGTCTGTGGGTGGTCCACACACTTCAGGAAATCCGTACCTCAGCAGACTACCTGGAACCAGAGATTGGATAAGGATAACTTTGGAACTCATGGTCTCCCTGAGGCACTGAAGACTTTTTAATTAATACAACCAGTGACTTTCTAGTTATTGTTACTTTATTTATTTGTTTTTTTTGAGGCATGATCTCACTTTGTCACCCAGGCCGAAGAGCAGTGGCTCAATCACAGCTCACTGCTGCCTTGACCTCCTGGGATCAAGTGATAGCTGGGACTACAGGCCTGGGCCACCACACCTAGCTATTAAAGTTGTTTTGTTTTTTTTGTTTTTTTTTTTTTGGCAGAGATGGGATCTCACAATGCTGCCCAGGCTGGTCTTGAATTCTTGAATTCAAGGGATCCTTCTCTCTCAGCCTCTCAAAGTGCTGGGATTGCAGGCATGAGCCTCCACACCCAGTCTGTTGTTCTTTCTGTAGGTGGGCTAAGGATTAAGATATTTTCTCCAGTGGCTGAAACATGCCTCTGATAGGTGCTATCTGCCTTGTCTTCATTTTTCACTCTGGTGGTAATCCTGGAAGCTGCAGGGATCAGTCTGATGGCAACAGCAGATTCTGTTTTTTTGAGATGGAATTTTACTCTGTCATCCAGGCTGGAGTGCAGTGGTGTGATCTCAGCTCACTGCAGCCTCCACCTCCTAGGTTCAAGTGATTCTCCTGCCTTAGCCTCCCGAGTAGCTGGGATTACAGGTGCCTGCCACAACACCTGGCTAATTTTTGTATTTTTAGTAGAGATGGGGTCTCACCATGTTGGCCAGGCGGGTCTCAAACTCCTGACCTTAAGTGATCCACCCATCTTGGCCTCCCAAAGTGCTGGGATTATAGGCGTGAGCCACTGCTTTGGGCCAACCACAGCAAATTCTGATCAGATGATGCCCTTGGCAGCCTGGGGAGTCATTTGGCTTTGGGTTTGGTTTTTAAATTTGTTACTGTTTTGACGGTGGTTTTTTACCTGTCGTAAATATTAAGAAGCCCGGGCGCGTTGATGCTCCAAAGATAGGAAAATTCATTTTGTCCCGATTTGCAGCACTGACTCTTGCCTTCATCCAGGTCATTGCAGCCACAGGCGGAGCTGCTCTGCTCAGATCCAGCCCGGGCCAGCAGCTTCATCATCTGTTGTGATCACCACCCTGCAGGGCTGTTTTTGGCATTAATGTCCCTTAAGTGCTTTCAGAAGAAAGTTTTCAAGGAAAACCTGAAATTTTTCTTTATTGGCTGTACCTGTTAGACATATGAAGATGTCTGTCACTTTCCAGAGCAGGGGGAGCCCTCAACAATCTTTAAGAGAGAGCCCTAAAAACTGAGTGTTGTCTCAGAGCCATCTGAATACAAAAACATTGGACCTATTGTGCTTATTCTGGCAGGTGGGCCCATCCTTTTTCTTTTCTTTTCTTTTTTTTTGAGACAGAGTCTCACTCTGTCGCCCAGGCTGGAGTGCATTGGTGCAATCTCAGCTCACTCACTGCAACTTCCACCTCTCGGGTCAAGTGATTCTTGTGCCTCAGTTACCCAAGTAGTTGTCATTACAGGTGTGTACCACCACGCCTGGCTAAGTTTTGTAGTTTTAGTAGAGATGTTGTTTCACGGTGTTGGCCAGGCTGGTCTTGAACTCCTGACCTTAGATGATTTGCTCCCCCTTCCCCCTCCCCAGTGCTGGGATTATAGGTGTGAGCACTGTGCTTGGCCCCCATCCTTTTATTGTGAGAAGAAAAGGGAGCAAGATGAGGTTGAGCCCTGCAACTTCTGTGCGTACTGTCTCTGCGTCTGTACATACACACGTACCACAGACACCCCCCCCAACATACATCACACACACAATTTAGGGTTTTCCCCCTTCTCAAAAGTCCTCATTAACATGACATTTACTAATCAAATTATAAATGTCTGAAGTTGGATGATAACCAAAGTTATGGGGGGCACAGGAGATAATTCATGCCAGATTCCACACCCCTTATGCCGTGAAAACTTCACCTCTTCTTTCAAGCTGAGAAACCCCAAATACATTACATTACAAGGCAGCTGCCATATCACCATAGGCCAAGCAGAAGCCATTGTGGGTACCCCTGGTATATACTCTATGACACAGGTGACTGCCTAAGCTGTCAGATTTGTGACAGTGTGATTCTTTCTGGAATTCATACGTTAGGGCAAGTATCATTTTGGAACTAAGGTTGCCAGTGAATGGGGCTGACAAGTCTTTTTTCAAGTTTCCTTGGGTGTTCCCATTCTGAACAAGGCCGTGTCACGTTGATCCTGCCTGTGGGAATGCATTGTTCTTGAATATTTATATCTTTATATGCTCCCATTGGGATTTCTCCTTTCGTAATGCCTGAAAAGAACTTGTTTTCATTTTCATTTCATTCAATTTCATACATTTTTATGCAATTTAGTGTTTATGGTGTCTCTTAACCAACACGGTTTGTTTTCATAAACACCCGAGAAGGTTTAAATAACATTTTCTCATAAATGAGCCCTCGTTTGCACCATTATTCAGTTACTGCATCATGAAGACCCTCTGGAGTTTGATGTTGTCAGGAAACATATTAGCAGAAAATAGTATGTTATTATCTCATGCTAATAATTCGTTAGTGACAATGAGAAAAGAGGATACGTAATTGGGGCTCCTGTGGCGAACGACGAAAGCATTTCCAGGAGAAATTCCAGGGGTGTTTCAGGAACCTGTCATTTACATTTTAAAACATTTGATTCCCATTGAAAGGGGAGGAGGGTGCTGTTTACCGAAGCTGCTTTCTTTTTCAGAGCAAAACCAACTAAGTTTCCTGAATGGTAGCCAGATCTCCCAACACACCTAGTCCCTATGTTGTCTTGACTTCTCAGTCCCATTTTAGGCTGCTTACTTTCTTTTTGTAGGAAATATGTGGGCTTTTAAAGAGAGGATTGCCTAGTACACATCACAAGTCCTGATAAGACCCCCTTCTCCCTTTTGGCCCCTTGATTCTGCCCAGTGATGTTCATAGTACACAACACATACCAATGCTACGTCCCAAAGGCTGCTTCGGACAAGGAGTGTCCCTTTGGCAAGAATCTTATTGTAAATACAGTATAATGCTCACTTCATTAGCTAGATTCACAAAGCTTTCTGCAGCCTGTGCTGCTTGGACCCGAGCTTCTGCTTAATGTTCTTACATAGCCAGTCATTGCTGAGTAAGGTGGATGGGCTTCTGTGTTATGCTTGAACATGTGAAATCAACTCCCATTCTCTCAGTCATTGATGAGTGTGGTTTCTCATGCTGGCTCGCTGTTGACTTGTCTGGAAAGATTATACTGTTAAGGACAGAGACTTGCTCAGTTGCATTTAGAAATAATGGATATGAAGGTTGCAAGGAGAAGCTTCCTTTTCCACCTGCCAGAGCTCACAGCCAACCTCATCCCTGTTGCAGGAAAAAAATGGGAGTGATACGCTGGTGTCGGCTAGTGCATGGATTGTCCTTGGAATTAGGTGTGCCTTCAAAATGACTGGATTTAATGTTAGGTTTGTTTGAGTTTCCTTTTTTTGTTTTGTTTTTGTTTTGAGAGAGAGTTTCACTCTAGTTGCCCAGACAGGAGGGCAATGGCATGATCTCGGCTCACCACAACTTCTGCCTCCCGGGTTCAAGCAATTCTCCTGCCCCAGCCTCCGGAGTAGCTGGGACTACAGTGCGCACCCCCACACCCAGCTAATTTTTTTTTTTTTTTGGGTATTTTTAGTGGAGACAGCTTTTCTATGTTGGTCAGGTTGGTCTTGAACTCCCAACCTCAGGTGATCCACCCACCTCGGTCTCCCAAAGTGCTGGGATTATAGACATGAGCCACGGCGTCCAGCCTGAACTTCATTGTTATTAATTTTTTTGAGATGGAGTCTCGCTCTGTCGCCTAGGCTGGAGTGCAGTGGCACAATCTCCACTGCAACCTCCACCTCCTGCGTTCAAGCAATTCTCTTGCCTCAGCCTCCTGAGTATGTGGGATTACAGGTGCCTGCTACCACACCTGGCTAATTTTTCTGTTTTTAGTAGACACAGTGTTTCACCATATTGGCCAGGCTGGTCTTGAACTCCTGACCTCAACTGATCTGCCTGCCGTGGCCTCCCAAAGTGCTGGGATTACAGGTGTGAGCCTATAATCCACCTTTGTGTGTGTGTGTGTGTGTGTGTGTGTGTGTGTGTGTGTGCATGCTGTGGTTAATGTCTCAAGTTCAGGTGATGTTAAGGTTAACCACTTCTCCTTATTAGCTTTTATCCCTGTAAGCATTTACCTTCATATATAAAACTAATTTAGTATTAATATAGTTAAAAAGTAAAAATTATCTCCTTTATTAAGAATTACCCAAATAACTTTTTTAAAACTTTATTCCAGACTTGAAAAAAATTATTTTTTTACCCATTTTCCTTTTATTGTTTATGAGACAATAATGAAAAAAGTATATTTTCTCAGTATTTGATAGTTACATACACTTTCCCCCCACAGGAAAAAAGAAACAGTTGACAAAACTTTGTTTCAAATGCACCTTTTGAAATGATGCTGCAGATTCCTCGTCACGATGCCGTATTCCTAAAATACTTTTTCTTGGTCAGATAGAACTTTTATTCAGTAAAAAAAACTTCACCTGTGTGTGTGTGTGTGTGTGTGTGTGTGTGTGTGTGTGTGTGTACACAAGCATGCATGCATGCAGCCAGCCTTTTCTCCTTGAATATGACTTATTTCAATAAGTTTCCCTCTTATGTAATGACCATGTCCAGAAATAGAGGCGCTTTGCTTCTGTACATAGAGTCAAGGCCCTAACGAAGCCGCCTCTCTGTGTTCTGCTGGCCATACAGAAGTGGACTGTGTAAGTGGAGTTTCCTGGAGGTGGACACGGCCCTTAGAAGTCATCCAGCAGCCAGCACCCTCATGTGCCGTGTCAAGCTGAGCCCCAGGACCTCAGAGAGTGCCGCTACTTAGAGGGAGGGTGGCAGTGTCAGTGACACTGAGGCCCCACGCTCTTATCTGAGGTTGAGGAGGGGTGAGCAGAGCTTTGTAAAGGTATGTGAAAAGGTGGCCTCTTTCTATGCTCATTCAGTTTTGCTTTCTGTTTGGAGCCTTGTCTTTTTCTCACTCAGGTCAGGCCTTCGAGGGCTGAGGTAGACTTGGTTTCTGCATCCCTTGAATGCAGAGAGGTTGATTACATTTCAACTCGTGCCAACTCTGAGCAGAGTGGCTGTGTGGTATGGTGGTAAGGGAAGAGGGAGGTGCCGTGTGTGACCTGTACTTATCATTTCTGACTCTAGAACATTGCCCTCCACAAGTACTGATACACACACACACACACACACACACACACACACACAGAAGTGCGCATGTGTGGGCACATACTCACACTTTGCCACTCACACATGCTCACATTAAAAAAATAATGAGAAAAAAGTATTGCATGCATTTGGCACATCAGTGATGGTATCCCAGTCTGCGAAGGAACTGGGCTTGTCTTGAGTGATGAAATAGAAGCTTATCTGGAGTCCCGATTGCAGTTTCTTTGCCTTTGCAGTAAGTTGACAGTGAATTTCAGATGTAATTAGTTCCCATCCAAGTTACCTCACCTTCAGAGGTGAGAATTACTGATGGCTCCTAAAGCTGGATCAGTGTGACCTGTAAAGACCTTACCTCTCTCTCCAAGGTCACTGTGGATGTGGGGTGGGTTGGTTGGTTGGAGGGTTGCTGTTAGTTTTTTGGCATCCTTGTGTGTGAATAAGGGGTAAGAGATATGAGGATGTTAGTTACCTTCTCACCAGTTTCTAATAATTGTCAGTTTACTCCTTTGCTTTTTTAGTGGAATGGTCCTTAGCAGCAGGATCCTTCTTTCAAATGGATTTCTTTCTTTCTTTCTTTTTTTTTTTTTTTTTTTTTGTTTTGAGACGGAGTTTTGCTCTTGTTACCCAGGCTGGAATGCAATGGTGCGATCTCGGCTCACCGCAACCTCCGCCTCCTGGGTTCAGGCAATTCTCCTGCCTCAGCTTCCTGAGTAGCTGGGATTACAGGCACGTGCCACCATGCCCAGCTAATTTTTTGTATTTTTAGTAGAGACGGGGTTTCACCTTGTTGACCAGGATGGTCTTGATCTCTTGACCTCGTGATCCACCCACCTTGGCCTCCCAAAGTGCTGGGATTACAGGCGTGAGCCACCATGCCGGGCCTCAAATGGATTTCTTATTCTTCCAAAGATGCGGCATTTCCAAAAGAAAATTCTTCTATTTATGCGTAGAACCTTGAACTCTCTTACTATTTAAAAATCCAGGCTTTAGTTGCAGCTCTTTTTTAGCTGTGTGGTCCTAGCTAGGCCCTTTTACATCTAGACCTGGAGATTTAAAGAAAATCATAAGGAATTAGATTAGATGATTTCTAAGACTCATTTCATTTTAAAATTCTCATCTTTCTGAGACCCACAAATCCATTCCCTCTTGCTGTGGAGGAGAAAATACATGAAAATCTGTATCCACATGCATTTGTCAGAGTTTTCCAGAGACATAAAACCGATAGGTTGTACATGTTTATGTACAGAGATTTGCAATAAGGAACTAGCTCACCCAGTCATGGAATTCTATAATCTGCATCATCAGGTGCCATGATCTGTCGTTGGGAAGCTGGAGACCCAGGAGAGTTTATGGCGAAGTGCTAGTCTGAGTCTGAAGGCTGGAGGACTGGTAGAGCTGATGGTGTAATTCCCGTCTGAAGGCCGGTAGGCTTGAGCATAGAAAGATATTCTGCTTTGAGTTCAAATCCAAACGCAGTTACTCAGGAGGATGCCCCC
The DNA here is from genome assembly GCF_049354715.1 of Callithrix jacchus. Classification (NCBI taxonomy): domain Eukaryota; kingdom Metazoa; phylum Chordata; class Mammalia; order Primates; family Cebidae; genus Callithrix; species Callithrix jacchus. The sequence goes on from NC_133513.1 coordinate 106,028,028, forward strand.
TTGTTTGGAGGAAGATCAGCCTTGTATTCTATTCGGGCCTTCAACTGATTGGCTGAGGCCTGCTCACGTCAAGGAGGGCGATCTGCTTTGCTCAGTGAATGTTAAACTTACCGAAGAGATCCTCAGAGAAACATTCAGAATAATGTATAACCAAATATCTGGATACCCTGTGACTTAGTCAAACTGACACATAAGGCCAGGCATGGTGGCTCACACCTGTAATCCCAGCACTGTGGGAGGCTGAGGTGGGCAGATCACTTGAGGCCAGGAGTTCAAGACTAGCCTGGCCATTGTGACAAAACCTCGCCTCTACCAAAAAATACAAAAATTATCTGGGTGTGGTGGCACATGCCTGTATTCCCAGCTACTTGGGAGGCTGTTATGAGAATCACTTGAACATGGGAGGCGGAGGTTGCAGTGAGCCGAGATTGCATCCCTCCACTTCAGCCTGGGTGACAAAGTGAGACTCTGTCTCTAAAATAAATAGAGACATAAAATTAATGACCACACCAAAGTTTCCTGAGGCACAATGTAAAGCTCTTGCATTTTTCTTCCTGCCTATGAGGTTGGTTCCGATTCTTCTGACAGTCAGCAGACGTTGGCTGGTTTGACTCTGAATGACGCCTTTCTATTTTTTTTATTCAGGTGTCCCTCTGGCAGCCAGGCTGGAGTACAGGGACACAATCATGGCGCATACAACCTTGATCTTCCGGGCTTAAGCAGTCCTTTCACCTTAGCCTTCTGAGTAGCTGGGACTACAGGCCTGCTCCACCACATCTGGCTAATGATTTTTTTTTTTTTTTTTTTAATTTTTAGTAGAGATGAGGTCTTGCCATGTTGCCTAGACATGTCTTGAACTCCTGAACTCAAGTGGTCCTCCAGCCTTGACCTCTGAAAGTGCTGGGATTGTAGGTGTGAGCCACCATACCCAGCCCTGAGTGATACTATGTTATACAAAATTTTTATCTCTGGAGGCCTTTATATTTTCAGGGGTTTTGTTTTTCAAATGCTTTTCACCTACTTCTGTATTTGTCATTTTTAGATGTTTTATGGCAGAACCGTTAGTATTTTCTGACTTATTAGGTTTTATCTGATTGCATTAGCATTTGAATATTACCCAGTTAGCTGTGGAGTAGGGCAGTAAGGTCAGAAAGAAGCAAGATGGTAGAATACACAAATATTCCTACGACTTCATCAGTGGCACGCCTTGATTCTTGATCCATGTGGCTGTGTTCAGATCAGCTTAGCACACGCTGTCATCAGGGGCTGAGCCACCAGTGAGACTCAAACCCAGCGCTGTCCGTCTATCTTCTCTCTCGATATGATCCAGACTCGTCACTTGACTTTCCCCAGAAGCAGGACACCTCTTGAGGTCCTCTGTCACAAGCAGGCAGTGCTTCTGGAGAAAGCCACGAGGGAGGTTTTAGTGCTGTTCAGCATCTGCAGCTTCTCCTTTCTGGATCCAGTGCATTTATGAAGCCCACCACGATGTGAAATAGCTCAGTGCTGCCAGTGGTATTGACAGGAACAGTAGGGGTGAAGGAGGGCCCTTGGGGGGCAATTCCAGCAGGTGGGTGGTGGCTGAAGGTCCTCCTCTCCTTTTTGCAGAGACTGGATACCTGCTTCATTCTTTCAAGAAGCACCAAATGCCTACTTCAGTACCTTGCCTTGTAACAGCCCACTCATTGTGTCAGGAGCATGAAACTCACAAGGCCTTCATGTACTTTTATCCTGTAACAACTCCAATTTTTCCCACATCCTTCCTTGATACGCAGATGGACAATTACGGAGGCCAGTCTGGCTGACGTGAGGACTGCTTGAGTCTTGAATTCCTCTCTTTTTTCTCAAACCCAATTCAGACTAGCCTGAGCAAAATGAATGTATTGATCCATAACTGAAAAGTCCAGCGTGAGCACACATCAGGTATGGCTGGATCCAGGGGCCCATATGTTAGAACCATCTCCTTCCAGTTCTGGGCTCTGCTAGCCTCCCAGGTGGTTTTACTGCATAGAAGCTTATTCAAGTCTGGAGAGATCTTACTTTCCCTACAAGTCTGTGACCTTGATTCTGAACCTGCGTCTATGGGAAGGGGTTGCGGTGTGCTGGGTGATTGGACTGTGTAAACTTTCCCACTTCTGAGGCTGGTGTGGGGTGTATTCCACTATACTATATGGCTCTAGAGTTGGGGGGTGCCCCCTAAGTAACTGACTGTATGGTTACCAGAAAAATCATGAATGGACACTGAGTAGAAAACTCAGCAGATGTTTATTTCCTGGTCTTTAGGATTTGTTGAAGAGCTTTTTATTTGTTTGTTTTTTAAAGAAAGAGTCAAAAGGAAAGAAAAATCAACTGTAGTTATTTTCTCATGGTATAAAAAGATTTTGTAGTTGTATATACATTTGAACTTTTTATAAGATATCTCCTACCTCCTAAAATTGGAAGTCGTTTATTAAGACTTTGTATTCTGTAACAGGATTGGAAACAAATAATTATGAAAATAATTACGAACATTAAAGAAGAAAGCCAGTGGGGGGTGGGGAAGAGTGGTCTTGAGGGGGTAATAAGCCTCCTTTGGGCCACAGAAAATGGAAAGCAGGATAGCCTGGGAAGATAAGCGGGGGAATAATGTTGGGGTAAGGTTAATTCCACCAAGTTCAAAGCCAGTAGTGCAGTGCTGGACACGAACTGGAAATTTGGCTCTGAGATTGCCAGGCATGGAAGAATACATAGATCTGTACAGAGAGGTTGTGTGGGTGTTTAACATTTCCACAAGGCAAAATTTCCTCTGAGAGCGAAGGCCATGAGGAAATGCCAATGGAAGATAAAAAAGACCACGTGGTCTGTGGGGATGCATTTCTTTCCCAACACCTTCTCTGGGGCACTTGCCTTAGGCACTCTGCCTCTTGGCTCTCAGCATTGTGTTAGAAAATAAAGCAAGCAGACTTGGATTAAAGCCTCATGTTGCTGGCTTCCTCCTAGAAACAATGGGAGGGCTAACCAAGTCACCTTTGGTTGAAGGCAGTAAGGTGAGTCACTGCTGTGGCCGGACTGAATAGGATAGCCTTAACTGTAAAACTGGGCTGATCTCTCAAATGGACTCATGCTTGCCTAATGACTCACACTGCTGTTTACAAATGAGCATGGTGAGGAAATGCAGAGTGCGAGGCATTTTCTGCATAAGGTCGCCCTTAGACCTCCAGGGGTAGAGAACCAAGTACTTCCTCTGGTGCTCTGCTGCCCTTCCTGGGGGCAGATCTTTCAGCTTCTGGCAGTTAGTTGGTGACTCTCAAAGTCCAGACAGGGTCAGCTGCAGCCATCCTGGGCCCTGGAGTAGCTCCAGTTATGGGGCAGTGTGTGGCTCCCTCTCATTTTGGGAGCTCACTTTGCCTGTGGATGGTTTTAATCCATCTGGATAAACTTGGGGCCCATGGTACTACCTCACGTACCATGGTAACCGTGTATATTGCTCTAAAGATGTGACTGCTGTTGTATACATTTGTCCTTTATTTATATCAATTTCCTATTTTCCAGAGTCTTCCATACCCACTAAGTCTATTGTGATAGTGAATGTAAAAACATATAAGATGTTGGTATTATCCTCAATCTCTTATTCTTAGTCCTGAACAAATTACGTGAAAAAAATTCTTCATGGAATTTTTCTCCATGTAAAACTTTTTACAATGAACATAAAGGACATAGCCATTTCTCTTTTTCAGAAAAGTAGAATAATATTTCTTCGCTGTGAAATCGCCCTTCTTGGACCCCAAGTTGTTTTTTACAGCCCTAAATTCTCTTCCCTGTTGACTGAGTCATAGATAGGCCAATGGGTCTCTACAGCAGGCACCTGCGTGAGTTGACTGGGACCTGGTCCATATTCTCCCTCTGCCATTTACTAGCTGTGTGACCTTGGGCATGCTCCTTACCGTCTCTGAGTCAGTTTCCTCCTCTGTGAAATGGGCATGATACTACCCACCTCATAATAGGTGTGAGGATTAATGGAATAAGAGGCACACTCCTGTCTAGGGCCCCAGACAGAGTAGCCTATCAGTAAACTGTAGCAGCTATTGTGATAGGGTTTGAAATTCAAATTGACACATATTTCTTGAGCACCAAGGTGTGTGCTGCTGGATCTTTCCCGGGGGTCTAGGAATGGTAGTATAGTTGCTTTTCTCAAAAGACTGTCATCTGGCAGAGGAAAAGGTGTTAAGGTATGAATGAGGACAGATCAGCCAGGTGTGGTGCTGCTTGCCTCAGATCTCAACACTTTGGAGGCTGAGGTAGGAGGATCACCTGAGCCCAGGAGTTTGAGACCAGCCTGAGCAATGTAGCAAGATTCTGTCTCCAAAAAAAAAAAAAAAACGAAAAGATGAGCTGGGTGTGGTGGTGGTGGTATGCACCTGTTGCCCTAGCTATTTGGGAGGCTAAGACAGAAGGATTGCTTGAGCCCAGAAGTTTAAGTCCAGTCTGGGCAACATAGCAAGACCCCATCTCTTTAACAACAACCAAGAAAAGATCAGTTCCCCAAGCAGTTGAAGTATTAGTATTAAGTGCAACCATATATAATCGTATTTTTGTAGGACAGAAATACCAGCAATTTCACATAACTAATAGATTCAGTAAGGTAAGTCGAGAGAGAAAATGCTAGCTAGCTGGTTCTCCAGAGGCTCAGATTAAGGGGAAGCCATGCCCATTAGGTGGGTAGGGGTGGGAATACACAGCAGGAAGGCTGCCCAGAGGAGGTTGCATTTCACATGCTCCTAGAAGGGACCCTGAGCCGGATGGCAGGAAAATGGGAGAGTTCTGATTCGTGCTGGGAACTGTAATCCCTCTTGCTTGGAGCTTCTATAGAAATGTGGGTTAGAGTAGAAAGGAAGGCTGGGGGCTGTGTGTGCCTTGGTGACGTGTCCCCCTCACTCCCGAGCCTTACTCTGTTCCCCTTTCTTCCTGGCAGCAGAGCCCCCTCCCTTGCTGCACTCAGGGACATGACTGTCAGCACTTCTACCCCCCCTCAGACTTCACTGTCAGCACTCAAGTCTTCAGGGACATGAAAAGGAGCCACTCCTTACAAAAAGTTGGGGAGCCCTGGTGTATTGAGGTAGGTCTCGGAGCAGAATGACGGTATGAGATGAGCTAGCTCTGAAATGAAGCCACCCATCCAAAGTTGACCTCTCTCTAGGGCAGGGCCCTTCTACTGTGATCCCTGAATTCTTGCCGGGTCACTGTCATTTCGGGTGCCATGATGTCTGGGTGTGCTGACCACTGATAGGGATATCATAGCCATAAAAATACCTGTTTACAAGGAGAGGGTGGAGGGTGGTGCTCCCTGGACTCCAGGATGACTGGCTCCCAGTGAAGGCCCCGTGATCCAGTACCACATGTAACTTCCATGAAATTGAGGAGCACAGCCATATCCGGTTAAACTTGGCTCCAGGAGTGTCTCCTGGGACGCTACACAGATTGCGGTGGAGGAGAAGTTACCACCTCAACTTTGCCTTTGTTACTAGTCATTTAGAACTTGAAAATTTTCTTTTAAAATCCAGGGTGCTGGAAAATGCCTACTTGGCCTCGACAATACCTACCGGAGGCAGCCATGAATGCCTTTTCTCGCAGATGTTGCTCTTCAAGGACAGGAAGCATTGTTAATTTCCTTTAAATAATTCAATACCACGTCAATACCCCACACTGCTCAGTGCTTGGGAGTGACAGTTCTCTTCAAATTAGTAGTCCTAAAGAAAAAAGACCATCTAGAACAGGCTTTTATCTTCAGAAAAGCAAAAGTCAATGCAGATAAAAAATTTTCAAACTCTTAGATTTAAACAGCAAATGATTTAGTACTAATGCTAGCTTTAAGAAAAGTAAAAGTGAATATTTATGAACCAATTAATAAAGCCTATGTCTTTAAAAACATTTATTATATACCTACTGGGTGATGTGCTGTGTGTCAGGGCCTCAGGAACAGAAAGCAGTGCCTCCAGCAGGCGGAGACCTGGAGTAATATATATGTACATAAGTCTTGCTGTTGCAGACAGAAAATGTGGAATAAATCATCTTTAAAAGTTTGTTCTGGTGTGGGAAGTGATAAATAGCCATATAGGAGAACTAGAAACTATAAAAATATATAAAGAAAATATAAATACCTATACTCTTATTACCTATTGATAATATTTCTCCTACTTTTTTTTTTTTTTTTTTTAAGAGATGGAGTCTTGCACTGTTGCCCAGGCTGGAGTGCAGTGGTGTGATCTTGGCTCACTGTGACCTCCACCTCCTGGGTTCAAGCAATTCTCCTGCCTTACCCTCCCAAGTAGTTCGGATTACAGGTGCCTACCACCATGCCAGGTAAATTTTTATATTTTTAGTAGAGTTGGGATTTCAACGTGTTGGCCAGGCTGGTCTCAAACTCCTGTCCTCAAGTGATCCACCTGCCTTGGCCTCCCAAAGTGCTGGGATTACAGGTGTGAGCCACCATGTCTGGCCAATAATCTCTTAATATTTGGATATATTTTCAAATTTCTAGTCATTCATGTGCACAAACCTTAAAATTGTTTCACAAAATTGGGATTATAACATATTTTGCAATTTCTTTCTACTTTTAATTCTAGGAGCACTTTTGACACTATAACGTGCGCTTAATTCTCTTTAGTAACTTCAGGAACTAAAGTGGAAATCCTCTGGTCTAACTATTCCCTGTTAGCCAGATGTGTATAAAACTGATGATATTTCTGGAGTCTTTTGGACTTTCGCTCTCTTGCATGCATTCCTCTGATCATGCATGTTCTTGGGCCATGCCTGTGTCTTGATTACCTGGAGCTGCTGTCCGTGTGTGTAAGGAGCATGCCCTTTAACTGGCCTGGGTCTGACAGAGCAGGGAGGCCTCCTGTTCTCTGCATTTGCCGTGGCCTGGTGGAAGCTTTTTTTAGTAGCCTCTCATTGGTTCAGCTTTTAATAAGCATAGCTGTTCATTCTGACTGTGATAATATGATATGAACATAGCTATTCTTCCATCAGAGCCTGGCACATGGTAACTCATTAATCTCTGGTTGGCGGCAGGAGGCAGATAAAGGAACCAGGCACCCATTTTAAGTATGAGGAAAATGAAACAGAAAGACTGGGTTTCTTCCTTATAACTCATGATCCGCAGGAGCTGATTAGATCCCTGGCGCCAGTGACTGAGCATTTCTCAGCCTTGTCCTCAGAATGTAGAAACATCTCCCAGGGACGTGCCAAAATGCCACGTTTCCAGGATGCTATATAAATCTGTAAACTGTGAATAGGTGAGATACAAAGATGCCACTTACAGGCTGTGCCAACTTGGGCATATTACCTGACTGATCTGTGCTTCAATTTCTCCATCAGTGATAAAGGTTCACATATAGGCTGTATATAAAGGGGTTGCTTGACCAGCGCAGTGGCTCATGCCTGTAATCCCAGCACTTTGGGAGGCGAAGGCCAACAGATCACGAGGTCAGGAGATCAAGACCATCCTGGCCAACATGGTAAAACCCCATCTCTACTAAAAATACAAAAATAATTAGCTGGGCATGGTGGCACATGCCTGTATAATCCCCGCTACTTGAGAGGTTGAGGCAGGAGAATAGCTTGAACCAGGAAGTTGGAGGTTGCAGTGAGCTAAGATTGCACCACTGCACTCCAGCCTGATGACAGGGCCAGACTCTGTCTCAAAAAAATAAAATAAAGTAAAATAAAATATAAAATAAAATAGGGGTTGCTTGGTGAAAGAGCTGGTGGGCTCAGACTGATGCAGGCAATTAGTGAGATTCTTGAGGAATCACACCCTGATGGTGCATCCTTGCGATGGGCCAGTTGCTGCTGGAGTAGCTCAGTTATGTGTTCCATGTAAGTTTCCATGGAAATTCACATGTAACATTCCTAGTACCTACTTCAAGAATTTTGGTGGTAGCTGGGCGTGGTGGCTCACACCTGTAATCCCACCACTTTGGGAGGCCAAGGCGGGCAGATTATGAGGTCAGGAGTTCAAGACCAGCCTGGCCAACATGGTGAAACCTCGTCTCTACTAAAAACACAAAAATTAGCCAGGTGTGGTGGCGCGCACCTGTAATCCCCAGCTACTTGCGAGGTTAAGGAAGAGAACTGCTTGAACCCGGGAGGTGGTGGTTACAGTGAGCCAAGATAGGACCACGGTACTCCAACCTGGGCAACAGAGCAAGACTCTGTTTCAAGGCAGGAGGCGGTGGGGCAGTGGGGGAAGAATTTTGGTGATGTCTGAAAATCCTGATCCCACAGCATGGGTGTGATAGAAATGGCTTTATGGAGTGTGGTGGGAACATCATGTGACTAGTCGTCAGAACTAAGTTCTAGTCCAACACTCTTACCACTTTTTTGGCAAGGTGCCTTTCTCCTCTGTAATGCAAATCCTGCACCTGCAAAAAGAAGGTGGTCGTGGGATATTCCCCCAGCTGCTGCACTGCTCCACTGCTACAGAGATCCCTTGACATTTAACACAGGCTTCCTGTGATCCAGGAACTACTGTAAGAACTACTGTAGCTACTGCCTATATTAACTTTTCGGAACCTTGAAAGCAACCCTAAGAGGGAGGTGCTGTGATTATTCCCATTTTGCAATTAAGGTAACTGAGCCAGAGAGAGAGAGAAAGCAACATGCCTAAGATCACACAGCTGAAGAGAGAGCTATAAAATTGCTGGTAATCAAGGGCCATGGCTATTGGCCATGGTTCAGAGCCATGATACCCACCATCTTCCACTTGTTCAGGGAGAAGGTGTTTGATCCTTTTCTTCACTCAGCCTTCTTAGGAGTTGGGAGGAAATTTTGATTCAGGATACCTAAGTTCTTACAAGTCTCAACAATTGTACCTTTAGTCCCATCCACATTTCAAATTCATTGTCCCTTCTCTTTTTTTCTGTGCAGTTCAGCCTGATTCGAACCCTTTAGATCTCTTCCTTTAGGGAATTAAGGTTGGTAGACCAGCTGAGTAAATGTGACTCAGAAAGTCAATACCCACCTGGGCAGGGATGAATCATTTCTTTCTAGTTAGCTATTCATGTGCATTTTAAAGCTTGCCACACAAAGTCATTACATTGAGGCTATTAACATGTTTAATAGTGACAATAATAGGGTGTGACCCATGGCATAACCACATTCAGATAAGAAGAAAGTGTTTTTTTCCCCCCCCCTGTAATTGCTCAGTCAATACCATTTTCACGGAAATACTTGCAAACAAACTTTTAAAACGTTCTTTGTCTATACCCTTCCCTGATTCCTGTTTCCTTCCTCTTCAGGGGTTCTATAAACTTTTCCCTGATCAGTGGCCGGGGATTAGTGAGTTGGTGCACTCTGTCCTTCTGATTTTGTGGTTGACCTACCCTTTTGCTGGTGTTGAGCCTGTTTTTATTTCATTTTTTGGGCTGTGCGTGCGTGCATGCGCATGTGTGCATTTTCAGGAGGGGGCACATTATAGCTGCTACTTGCTTATTAACCTCTCAATCTATAAATTTCAGGGAAGAAGAGACTTCCGCTAAATTTGCCAAGCTAGTCACATAAACAGGGAGTTAGCCATTTTGGTGAGAGGAAATGAAACTTTTCTTGGGTTTATTAGACCACATCCTATGTGGCTTATTATATGTCTGATTTCTAAAAAGCATGTCATCATGGCCAAAGTTTTATTTTTGCCTGTTAGTCATTTGAAACAAATATAGATATTGCTTCATTTCCTGGGTACTGTAGTTTTCGGTACGTGATATGTATGGAAAATCTGGATTTGCACAACCAAGTGCAGAGAAGGGAAGTATTTGCTAATTTATAATGCTCTACATTATAACTTTGGATTAGCAAGCATTCTGCTAAACGAAACATTTTCATTTGTCTCCCACCCCTGATTATATAAAGAAGCAGATGAGACAACCAAAAAAAAATCCTCTTGAAGACAAAGTGAATATTTTGAAATGCTTCCTTGCACTCTTTTAAAAAATGTGATTTAAAAAATCATAGGTGGAATCATACTGTACATCTCTCTATACCAGAAACACTTTCCTATGTATGCCACAAAGACTCTTTATGAAACTATCCATCCTGGAAATCACAGGTATCCATTAATGTACTTAGCTGTTACCCCAATGAACACAGACTGTTTCCAAAGTTCCGCTATTGGCCGGACGCAGTGGCTCACGCCTGAAATCCCATCACTTTGGGAGACCAAGGCAGGCGGGTCACTTGAGGCCAGGAGTTGAGACCAGCCAAAACCCCGTCTCTACTAAAAATTACAAAAATTAGCTAGGTGTATGGTCCCAGCTACTCGGGAGGCTGAGGCAGGAGAATCTCTTGGACCGTGGAGGTGGCAATTGCATTGAGCCGAGTTTGCACCACTGCACTCCAGCCTGGGCAGCAGAGCAAGACACCATCTCAAACAAAACAAAACAAAACAAAACAAAAAAAATGTTCCACTATTATAGTGCAATTGCATCTCATGTGGCAGAGGGTGTAAGTTGCAAATAGTGAGTGATTCTGGAACATTCCATAATGCCCCAATGATGTATGTGACCCGTCATCACTTTGCTTGTATAGCCTCGGATCGTTCTGCTCAAGTGGGCCAGCAAATTCAACTCCTTGTCATCCCCTCTCTACCCCAGTTCATGCTCATTGGGTAGAACGGCAGGTGGGCCTACCAGATTATTTTAATTTTTTCCTTCCCCACATCCTCTATCTGCCAAGGTTTTTTCTGTTGAAGTCTTTTAGGCTAAATGAGCTCACAGATTTCCTCTGCTGGTCAACTGCTGCGATAGTGTCAATGGACACTGCAGTGTGTCCCTGAGAATTTTTAATGCCTCAGTGAGGTCACATGATGTAGTCCCACCTGCCTTATCAAATGCAGAGCTTGCCGCCAGGAAAACAGACGCGGAGAAGCAGGGATCATTTCTGGCCCCATTTCCCTCATTGATCACCATTTCTTAGACTGCAAAGGGATGTTACTGTAAACGCTATCCTTTTTATTTTGTATACTAAGCAGGAAGCCCGGGTACTCTCTGTAGAGGTCTTCCAAGGAGCTCATCCGTGCATAAGATAGCGGTGTCCTAGCCTCAGTGAGCTTACTGGGCACCTGCCAGGACTCAGCAGGCTGTGCCTGTGTCTCTCCATGTTAGTGGCTTCCTCCTTATCCCCTTTCATTATGAGTCACATATTTTCTTTGTGGTCCATGTGACAAAGGTCATTCATAGAGAAGACTTGGGCCTTTGATGTGTGACATGTCATTCCCACAGTTGATTGTTTTGGATCCTCCCCTTTTGTAATGCTGTGAGGTGACAGGTCAGTTTTTAATAGGGTATAAATTAGCCTTCAGACTTTGTATTCCGTGTAGGGTCTCCCATATCAGAATATGCGGTTAGCACTTGGGGCACTGGTGAGGCGCTGCCGAGGTGGTTTTGACACTATCTGCTTCTCAGTCAGTGTCTCTGTAGACGTACCTGTTTCTCAGGTATCAATCCCTTCGATGACATCAGTGAGGTAGATGTTTGGAATTTGGAAACAGAGAGGAACCATATTTCAGCCCAGGCTCTGGAACTTAATTTACTCATTTTTGTTAAGGGCAGCGATGATTAGGCAAGCAAAGTAGGAGATCTGAGTTCTTACTCTTCCTTGTCAGGCCTGGCTTGTGGACCTTATTGGAAAGGTATTTATTGCATCAGCTGCTGCTGGTTTAGCCAGGAGCTCCAGCATCTTTCAACTTTCACTTCACACCCCTTCAGTGTTCTCTGTCACGTGCCTGAAAGGCCATTTCAAACCGGTTTGCATTAAGAAAAATCAGTTTTTTTTTTTTTTTTTTTTTTAAGTTTGGTGGAAGCACCATAAGAGGCCAGATTTGCTTCTCCTGGTCAATGTATGGCCTCGTCTACGGGGGCTGAAAATGAAAGACGAGGTGGCCTTGGTGCCGCCACACCCTTTTAGATTCTGGCCCTGTCACGTCGCACCCACAGCCAGCTTCAGAGGCCAGAGCAGCAGGGAGAAAAGCTCTTGGCTGGGATGATCCAAATTAGAGGCCTGTTTGTGCTCAGAGTGGAAGTTTCTGTTTTGGAAAAGCCAGTTCTCTCCAGAGGGGAGGGTGGGGACAGCAAAGCATCGAAGACAGCAGAGAAAGAAGAAATAAGAGTCAAAGGAGGTCGGGAGGCATATAGTGACTGCTGGACACGGGCCCTCCTGCTCGGCTTCTGCTCCAGCCCCACCAGTCATTGGGTCAGACAAGCTTAGCCTGAGCCCCACGTCATCATCCCTGTCCCGGTCTCTTACTATTTAGAAAAACAGAATTGGGGGAGATGACAGTAGCTTGACTTCGATCTACACACAGGGCAGTCAGGAGGGTCCTGCAGGCTCTGTCACTTACTGCCCAGCCCAGTTCCTGCCTGCTGGGTTTGTGGCAGCATTTGTGATAAGCCTCGTGGTTTGCGAGGGGCCAGGTGACAGGTGAGACATCCACTCGTTCCTGAGAAATGAGTTACCCCACCACTGGAAAGTAGAAGCAACTTGTAACCAACGAAGGGGAGGTCCAGTGTGTGGGACTGTCACAACTCTTTCTTGGGACAAATTTCTTTCCTCTTGCCACTTGTAGAAGAATCTATGGGGAAGCTGGCACAGTAGCTCACACCTGTAATCCCAGCACTTTGGGAGGCCAAGGTGGGAGGATCACCTGAGGTCAGGAGTTTGAGACCAGCCTGGCCAACATGGTGAAATCCTGTCTCTACTAAAAATACTGAAATAGTGAGGCATGGTGGTAGGTGCCTGTAATTCCAGCTACTTGGGAGACTGAGGCAAGAGAATCACTTGAACCTGGGACGTGGAGGTTGCAGTGAGCCAAGATTGCGCCATTGTACTCCAGCCTGGACGACAGAGTGAGACTGTCTCAAAAAAATAAAAAAGAGAGCCCATGAGAAAGATATATGGAGGTGAGAGAGAAAGGTGTACCCTATAGCGATTGCTTATGACATCTTTTACTGGCTTCAGAAACACATGTCATAGCTGGGCGTTGTGGCTCATGCCTTTAATCCCAGCACTTTGGGAGGCCCAGGCGGGCAGATTGCCTGAGGTCAGGAGTCTGAGACCAGCCTGGCTAACATGGTGAAATCCTGTCTTTGCTAAAAACACAAAAATTAGCCGGGCGTGGTGGCACGCCTATAATTCCAGCTACTCAGGAGGCTGAGGCAGGATAATCACTTGAACCTGGGAGGTGGAGGTTTCTGTGAGCCTAGATAACGCCACTGCCCTCCAACCTGGGTGACAGAATGAGACTCTGTCTCAAAAAAAGCAAAAAAGGGAGAAACACATGTACCTGAAGGAAAGATAGATCCTTTGCCTGCCCTTCTTCTCTGTCTCCGGGGTAAGAGCAGCAGTGTCTGGCACAGGCTCCTGGCCTCATGTTGTAGGGATATGTTGGGGATGTTTTGTTTCTTCTTGGACCTTTCCTGCTTGGGACAGCAAACTCTACAAGTTCCAGGTCTCTGTTGGGGCTTTCTACACTAGTGTCTTGTGTGATCAGGTCATTTGCAGCTGTTTTTCAAATTTACACTCACGGCATGCAATTCTGTGCTCCTGATTTAAGGTATGAGGGCCAGGTTTCTTTTGAGATGTGGAATGTTTATAAAAAAGTTACATTTTAGGCCAAGTGTGGTGGCTCGTGCCTGTAATCCCAGCACTCTGAGAGGCCGAGGCAGATGAACCAAGAAGTCAGAAGATTGAGACCATCCTGGCTAACACGGTGAAACCTTGTCTCTACTAAAAAAACATAAAATATTAGCCAGACGTGGTAACGTGTGCCTGTAGTCCCAGCTACTCAGCCAGCAGAATTATTTGAGCTCCGGAGGCGGACGTTGCAGTGAGCCGAGATTTCACCACTGCACTCCAGCCTGACTCTACCTCAACAAAAAAAAAGGTGTTTTTTAAAAAATATATGATCATTGACTTTTTCTTTTGGTCTAACAGTTCTATGAATTTTAATATAAATTCCTATTATTGCAGCCACTACCATAGTCAGGATACTATAGAACAGCTCCATCACCCTATACATGTCCTGGTGTTGCCTTTGTATAGTCACTGGAGATGTGGGCTTTATTTTTAATATTTTCTCCCTTTGATAGCTAGTGCTGACTCAATTCACGTCATTCAATCAAGGGCTAATGTTTCTCTGTTGATGATCCGGGGCTTCTGCCCTGCTGTTTCTCCAGGCCGTCTCCAGCGGAAGAGGTAAACTGTAGTGCCATGGTCCTCAGCTTATTAGTTATTGGCAGGTCTTGGTTGGATTTTCCATTCTTCAATGTGGGCTGTTCTTGCCTGTACACCTAGCATGCTTTGGGCCACTTTGTGGATTTAGGAGAATTCTTGGCAATTCAACAGTGGCCAGAGAAAGAAATAACACGGGAAATATATTATTGCTAACCGTATAGGCTACAGAGTGAAAATGGTTTTTGGGGTGTTCTGCTTTGAATTATTTATATTAGCCTTTCTCGGATGCCGGGACAGATTTTCAAGATTTGGGCCTAACTTTTAAAATTAAGATGGTAGATCTGTAGATTTTATTGACACAACTTGGTCCTCCCAGGCTGTCCTCACCTGCCCCACTACTTAGATGAATCCAGGAATGGCAAGAGGAGAGCACCTGAGCCGCCTGCACCAATCCTTGGTGCCTCTCCACCCAGGTTCAGGAACGAGCTGTTACATGCACGGGAAGACCAGACTTGCCTTCTTCCTGGCTGTTGTTCAGAGCATTTGCTTTCTTAGGGAAAAATGCAATGCAGGGCTGTGTGTGTGGTGGGGATCTTCTGTGTGTGCGTGTCCTCCTCCTGGGAAATGAGAGGTGACCTCCAAGGTCCCAGCTCAGAGTGTCACACTCGAGTGAACAGTAGATGATGCTTCTGCCGTGCGTTTTGCTGGGGAAGGTAACAGCCATCGCACACATGTAAATTCTTGTGTAATCCAATTCCTGTCTTTGTAATTACTTGGAGACTTGCCATCGCAGCCAATTGAGAAGTGGGAGCAGTGACCCAGGGCAGAAAGCAGAAATTGAAGGGGAGGGGAGGGGTGGGGAGGTGGCATCCAGAACACAGCTGTAGCTCTCCTGGCTTTACAGCATCTGAAATCACTTCAGGACAAGGAAAAAGCAAAAACATTATAACTGTCCTCTATGCACATACCCCTGCTTTCCTATCCCACGTCCCGCTCCCTCTACCTCTCTCCTGGCAGGCTGGAGGAATTCTCAGCGGCTGTGGTTAAGAGTCAGGTCATCCATGACTTAGCTGAGAGGAAGGACTTTTACTGATAAGAAACTCCCATTGTCTGGCAACAGGTTTCTGTAGAGGAATGTCTTCCAGGTGGGAGAAGAATGGTTTTCGTTTTTAAAAACCACACACTGAACAAAGCATCCTAGCTTGGGAACCTAGCAGAAGAACAAAGCAGCCAGGAAACAAGTTGCTTTTCAGCATCCTCATCGACATGATAGGGTACTTTAGAAAGCGGGTGGTGGCGTTATTTCCACAAGTACAGCAAGTGTCACTGTGGGGTCTTAATTCTCTCGAATCTGTCTCTAGAAGGCAGAATGATCAGCTCTGCTCTGAACGCATTTGCCATTTGTCTGATTGACGTCGGAAACATGATGTCACTTTTCAAACACCCACATGAGAAAGTGTATTTTTTTTTCTTATTTAGGTGACAGATTGCATGTTAGGGCACTAAAAGATGAAAGCACTAAATATTTGCTTTAGAAAAACACAGTGGAAGATTCTCTCATCCTCCCCGCTGAAAACTGATGGGCTTAGAATTCCATTAACAAAAATGACTGTCTGCAGTTAAACTTATTGCTACCCTCTGGGCATGATTAACAAGTCAGGTGGAAGTGAAGGGTGGACAGTGGATTCTTTTCTCATGTTGTGTGGAACACGGCACTTTAGTTGAAATTGAGTTTCAAGTTAGCCAAAAGAAATTCCATCCTTCTTCAGTGTGTATCTTATCCTTCTCAGGCTTTAGTAGGACATTCTACTCAATGGATTGGTTTTCTCCCTATAAAAAGTAGCAATTGGGCTGGGCATGGTAGCTCACACCTGTAACCCCAGCACTTTGGGGATCACGAAGGGCGGATCATGAAGTCAAGAGATCAAAACCATCGTAGCCAACATAGTGAGAACCCGTGTCTACTAAAAATACAAAAATTAGCTGGGTGTGGTGGTGGGCACCTGTAGTCCCAGCATCTGAGAGAATTCAAGCAGGAGAATTGCTTGAACCCAGGAGGCGAAGGTTGCAGTGAGCCAAGACTGAGCCATTGCACTCCAGCCTGGTGACAGAGCGGGACTCTCTCTTTCTCTTCAAAAAAAAAGCAATTTGTTACTCTCGCTTTCAGATTTAATGATAAAGTCATAATTTCTGCAAGCCTTTTAAGGAGGATATATCTTATATCTGGGCATAATGGTTCATGCCTATATTCTCAGTGCTTTGGGAGGCCCAGGATCACTTGAGGCCAGGAGTTTGAAACCAGCTGGGGCAATATAGCAAGATCCCAACTCTACAAAAAATTAGAAAGCTAGCCAGGCATGGTGGTGTATGCCTGTAGTCCAGCTACTTGGGAGGCTAAGGCAAGATAATTGCTTGAGCCCGGGAGTTCTGAGGCTGCATTGAGTTCTAACTAAGCCACTGTACTCCAGCTTGGGTGACAGAACGAAACCTTGCCTCTTGAAAAAAAGAAAAGAAAAAAAAAATGAGGGGCTGGGCACGGGGGCTCACGCCTTGGTGGCCTTGGGAGGCTGAGGCAGGTGGACTGCCTGAGCTCAGGAGTTTGAGACCAGCCTGAATAACACGGTAAAACCCCTTCTCTACTAAAATACAAATAAATTAGCCAGGCTTGGTGGTGTGCACCTGTAGTCCCAGCTGCTTGGGAGACTGAGGCAGAAGAATTGCTTGAACCCGAGAGGCAGAGGTTGCAGTGAGCCAAGATCGCACCACTACACACCAGCCTGGGTGACTGAGCAAGACTCCGTCTTAAAAAAAAAAAAAAAAAAAAAGGAGAGAGAAAGAATGCGGTTTTGGTACTTGGTGTCTGCAACATCTGTTTAATGGATGGTTAGGAGCATGCACACCAAAGCCTGAGCTCAAACCTTGGCTTTGCCTCTGACTGGCTGAGTGACCATGTGCATCTCACTGCTGAGGCCTAAGCTTTTGCAAATATAAAACCAGGAGATTATTATGCCTATCTTCACTTATCAGGAGCCTTGAATGAATTACAGTATATAAGGCAAGTGACATACATGGAAGCTTTTTTTTTTTTTGAGACAGAGTCTTGCTCTGTTGCCCAGGCTGGAGTGCATTGTTACCACCTCGGCTCACTGCAACTCTGCCTCGTGGGTTCAAGTGATTCTCCTGCCTCAGCCTCCCGAGTAGCTGGGATTACAGGTGCCTGCCACCATGCCCAGCTAATTTTTTGTAGTTTTAGTAGAGACGGAGTTTCACCATGTTGGCCAGGCTGGTCTTGAACTCCTGACTTCAGGTGATCCACCCACCTCGGCCTCCCAAAGTGCTGGGATTACAGACGTGAGGCACCCCGCCAAGCCACATCTGTATTTTTAAATTCACTTCTTTGATATGGGAGGAAAGAAACTTGAACCCTCTTCTTAGTGGGAGTGGGGTAGACTTTAATAGTAATACTACGTACCGTGTATTAACAATCCACTATCCTTCTGGCACTGAATTAAGCTTTTCATGAGTGTTTTTGTTTTACCATCACAGCTTCCACAGGAGAGAAAAGACAATATGATTAAATTTGATGTATAAATAAGCTAGTCACTAATATACTGAGCACTTACTGTATACCAGCCTCTGCCTTAAGTGGTTTTCATATATTAACTCATTTAATACTCTCAATTTGTAGGAACCATTTTTTCTCCTTTTAAAGAGAAGAAAACTGGTGCAGAGCACCCCCCCTCCCCTGCTTTTTTAAAAAATAATTTGTCCTTGGTTCCACTGAGAGTAATTGTTAGGATTGGGATTTGAAGGCTGGGTCTTCAAATGTTGTCCAAACCAGGGTGCCCACCTCCCCATCAATGACAGCCTTCGGTCCTGTGACGTGGAAGTGGGCCCAGCTGTTTGAGAAGCTCAGAGCACACAGATGCTGTCCAGATACGCTGGCTTATGATCCTCGTGGAGAAAAATCTTTATTACCGGAAGTTGTGGCCTCTGAGTCTCTCTCTGCAATTGGCAACACAGATTTTTGTTTTGTTTTGTTTTGTATGTGTGGTTTTGTTTTTTAAATAATTAGAAACAGTTCTACAATTGTTACCACCCACAGTAAAAAATTGCTTGAATCCCGCGAAGTAAGAAAGAAAAAAAATGAGGACTTTTGGTAGAATGATGAACAGGGGCCTTTAAGAGGAAAGTTGGCTTTGGAGGGTGAGTTTTGGATGGGTCGATGCTGGGACCCTCGTGTTTTTCAAGTCCCCCATTTGCCTGCATTGAGAATCAGATGTTAATGGCTGTTGCCAGTGATAGGAGGGGTTACAACGCATGAAATGGCTCTGGGAGGAAACCCACATTTTTTCGTACTTATTAATGGTATGTGTTTTGTGTGAGTGGGTGTGAGTATGAGCGTATATCTGCACAGTGTGTGGTCCTTGCCGCTGGGTTCCACTTCCCATGATGGTGGCTGCGCTGGGAGGAGAAGCAAGCCTTAGCACAGCTTGACAGTTTCCATTGTACGGACAGAGTCATTGAGGCAGGAGCAAGCCAGGCCTCTTTCCGGGTCAGGGGAGCTGGGTCAGAGTAGCCGGGGCTCTCGGTTTCTTAGGACTGTGCTCTGATTATCGAAGCTACACTCCCGCTTGTGTGGGAATAAATTGTGCCTTTGCATATATGTTGTTCCCTCTCCTGAGAATTCGGATGGGCCAGTGTCGGAGTTCAATGCCTTTGGTCCAGTCGGATGTACTGTTCCTTGGCGATCCTTCCCCCATAGTTTCAAGACTGTAAGTGGTCACATGGGCAAAGAGATGGTTTCCTAATCCTTGTGGGAACTTGAAGGATTTGCCTTTGTTAAAGGAAGAACATCATGCTGGAGGGGTGTCTGTCTATGTGTCCCATTTAAACCACACTGCTTTTGACTTCTCTTCTGTGATGATTCCCAGGCAGCCTCCTCTTGCCATCCTGACTTGTTTAAATTTATGGGTTGTTGGCAAAGCAATTTTTTGATGCTATTCTTCTCATAGCCAGAGGCCAAGATCCCTTGTGGAGCAGTGCCTGAATTTAATAGATGTCATCTGGACACCAGGGAGGGGCATTGAGAAGCACTGGGGGAAAAGTCTTAGAAGTGAGATTTTACCCCTAATGCTGTCTCCCGGCCTCTTATTTATCCTTTTCAGGGCAATGCAGTCCGTGATTTTTTTTTGGTGGTGCCATAGTGTGGTATACCATACTCTACAATTCTAGGACAAAGGACACAGTGTCCTCATGGTCTTGTAGATGGCCTAAAATACATATGATATGGTAAGCCACTTAATTTGATCTCAAATATCTCAGCATTACTGAGCTCTACGCTGGGATGTTTACAACGCCTGAAGATCCGTCCACACTGCTGTAACATCAGATGGCACTCCAGGATCACCAATTCTACTCTTCCGGCTGCTTGGAGGCTTGGTTCCCAGGCTAGGGTCTAAGACAGACAAGACAGTACCATCCCATTAGCTTGGCACGTGAGGATTAAACAGTTCCTCGAAGTCGTGGAGCGAAGGAGGGCACAGTTAGCTCAGCTCCCCCTTATTCCAACATCAGATTGCTGGCTGATAACCTCCCTCCCTGCAGTGTTGGCAGGAAGCAGAAAAGAAGGGGAAGATTGAGGAAACAACTGTTGAAAAGGCCATTAATTTGATTTTGTGAGACACACATGTAGGTCTCCCTTCACTGCCTCTGGACACACATTATGGGAAAGCCTGCACAATAGGTCTCGTTAACTTCCATGGTGACATGACAGGGACTCCAGCTTTTGGGACAGCTGGAGTCCATTTAGTAAAATGTTATTGAGGACTCCTGTGCCAGGCAGGATTCTGGTGTTGGGGACAAGGATGTGAGCGAGAGGACCGAGTTGCTGCCTTTAGGAAACGTACTTTCTAGCCAGGAGGAACAGCTTGAGTCAAAGTCTGCTCCCATTGGGCCTCCTAGGGAGTCCCAGTCTGCTCCATGGCCTGCTCCTATCTGGGAAGAAATCTCCCTGAGAGCGTCTGGGGTTTGGAACTCCCTGCATGGTTGGATCCCCTCCCTCTTCATTCGAATCGTCTTGGTAATGAGGTTGCCAAAGAAAGCTATCATGCAGGGACATCTGGTGGGCAGGTCCACCTTCGAAGTGTTGAGAGTTACCACGGCTGTTGTTCTAACTGCAGTCTAGATGCTCTCAGGCCCGTTTTGCTCCTTTTTCAGTCCTCACTTCTGCCTGGTGGCCAGGCAGGTGCCCCACACCTCACCCGTCTAGTGGGGTTTCCCACCACACCTCCAATTCTTTTTTTTTTTCTTGAGACGGAGTTTTGCTCTTGTTACCCAGGCTGGAGTGCAATGGCGCGATCTTGGCTCACCGCAACCTCTGCCTCCTGGGTTCAGGCAATTCTCCTGCCTCAGCCTCCTGAGTAGCTGGGATTACAGGCACACGCCACCATGCCCAGCTAATATTTTGTATTTTTAGTAGAGATGGGGTTTCACCATGTTGACCAGGATGGTCTCGATCTCTTGACCTCGTGATCCACCCGCCTTGGCCTCCCAAAGTGCTGGGATTACAGGCTTGAGCCACCGCGCCCGGCCCACACTTCCAATTCTTGCTCATTCAACATCAAGTCTTTGCTCTGCCTCTCTTCCAATCATGAAGATCCTGTCTGCCAAAAGCATCCTGTCCGGGGTTTCAGGCAGTTGAGAGTCTCTGAGCATCCCAGAGTCCTGCAGTTTAGAGAGAGGAGAGAGCAAAATAATCTGAGAAGCTCCGTTAGCTGGAGCTATTTAGAATAGAGGAAACAGCCCTTGGGGCTCTGGCAGTCAATGTTTGTAATGAGCATCCTGTTTTATTAAGAAGAGTTTGTTGTCTCCAGTATTAAAACAAAACAAAAAAAATAGATTCTCTAGAGAGTCTAATTGGGACTGTGCTGTGGGTAAGGAGATAGTAAGAAGATAGCAGGAAATGGAATGTAATCTAGCAGGTAAGGCACAAATGGGCTCTGAGGTAGTTCCTTGAACAGAGGCTTCTGATAGAAGAAAAGTAAAATAACTCAGGTCGGAGGAATGGACCTGAGTGCCCTGAGAATATTGATGCAAACAGACCCCAACCAGAATAATGTGTTCACTGTGGCCGGGGTGGGTGGGTTTGTAGAATCTGTTATAGAATCCTGGAACTGTGAGAGCAGATTGATAAGTGTAACCTGACCACTCTTCAAATCTCTCTTGAAGGGTGAGAAAGCAGACGCTCAGAGAAAGAAGACTGCTCTAAGATCGTGCAATCGTGTGTAGCCAGATAGTGGGATAAGATCGTGCAATCGTGTGTAGCCAGATAGTGGGATGATCAAGACTGGAATCCAGACCTCTCGGTTTTCCTCCTTCCCCTCTGCCACCTCTGATTCAAGGCAGAGTTTAATTTTGTCAAGCATTCCTGTTAAGTGCCATTAATTTCAAAATCTTTCTGGATTAGTGTGTGAAACTCAGTGTGTTCAGTTGAATTCACTTATTTTCCACTTGAAATCTTGATTTTTCTCTGATGCCCCAGGTGTTGATGTGATGATCAAGAGGCTCGTGATGGTGATGAGGATGGATTAATATAATCATCTCTGCTAAAGGTTAACTAGAAAGCAGTGAGCTGGAATTGATACATAAAAAATATTGGACACTTTTTAAACAGTGAGTGTGCTTTAGTGATACATAGACAATCAGTTCTTACATTTATGTGTGTATTTTGAATGATGAATGAATAGTCTTTCCCAGAGGACGGGTATTTGGGAATCTTTTTATAAAGTGTGGCTTTCCGGGCTTTTGTTAAAAACTCAAACACAGAAATGTATGGAAATGATCCTTTGAAAACAAGTTTGGCACCAACACTATGTGAGAAAACTTGAAAAGTTACCAATTCTCTAACTCAGAGACCCTGACTGAGCTGACCATGATCAGAATGGACTCAAGAGTTCACTGGTTTGATAATTTCTGCAAAGAGCTCTCTTCTGCCTTTAGCACTCCTGTGTTCTGTAACCAGGAAACAAGCTGGTGGTGCCCTGGGTTGGGTTCAGCAAGTTTGTTTTGACTTGCAGCCCACGATGGGAGTGAAGCTCTCATTATGTAACTTTAAACTGGGCCCGAATGTCAGCAGAGCTTGGCCTGCCAAAGCTTGAAGGGTTGGTTGGGAATGGACTATGTATATTTAATATGACTAATCCAGCTTCGCTGGATACTGGGTGGGTGGTGGGTGGCTCTTTGAGGAGGGAGGTATGACTTGGGCTATTTCAAATCTTAGTGCTTAGTATGAACTCTGTAGTTCCTCCCCTCACCTGACCCCTCCCACGAAAGAAGTTGAGCCTTACTGACCAACCAGTACAGTCAGGGGCTGTTGACGGGATACCCACGCCTTGATGTACAAATTTGTGGTCAAGATATCAAGGTACATCACTTGCAATTAGGGAAATAACGCTTTCGGGTCCTGTGGTGTTTCTTAAAGGAGCCTATATTGGTCAAGGGTTGCTGTCGGGGGTACTTAGTAATTAAAGCAATTACACAAAGTAAACATTAGGTTCCATAATAAAAATAGTAGTGAACCCTAGTAAAAACTGCATGTAAGGAAAGAGGAGGGCTATTTTCCTAATAAAGATTCCAAAGTATAATGTAGGGTCTGTCTGCTGACCTTCTTGGTCGTCCTTTGAAAACCTCCAGCCCCCTTTGCCCCCACACTTCCCCACCAAGCTTCCTCTTGGCTCTTCTTTAGAGGATAAAAGAATCCCGTTTTTATGCAAATGATTTTAGCTGGAGGTAGAATAATCAGGAACCAAGTTTGCACAGCGATCCTTCCACACAATGTGGACCCCCACCCCACCCGGCAAAAGTTGCGTTTTGGTGGGATGGTGGAGCCCCCAGCCGCTGCTCTGCCTGAGGTGAAGTGGGGAATCGCTTTTGTCCCTTCCCTGATGAATGGATGTAAAGTGCTCACTGAACCTGGAAACACCTCCTTTTGTGTCCGGTGCTCTCCTAACACAGGCGGTTAAACTTGGGGCCATCGCTCATGGTGGGGGATTGAATGGGGCCATTGTGGGGGGGAGGGGTGCACACTGAAGCCATTGTGGGCATAGAGATGCCATTGTTTTCTCAGTATTAAGAAAAGGAGTAGGACTCTAGGGACCTGTAGGCATCCGTGTGGCCGACCACTGTGCTGACTGCTTTTCTAGGTTTGCATTATCCCGGAGGAACCCCTAACCCGAGAGGTTGGGCAAGGTCAGCCTAGGCTGGCAGAACCGCGGAGCGCCCCCTGCAGTATGGACGTGGTATTCCCTTTGCAGCCTCTGCAGGGCCAGGGAACTCCGTTGCTTCCCAGGACTACCTGCCCTGGTCTTTGCTGTCATTTCTGCCGGGAAGTTGCTGTTTCCCTCCAGGCTTCGGAGTGGAAAAACATTTGTTCAGAATTCACTTCTTCCACTTTAGGAATAACATATTCTCCCGTTCCCTGCCGGTGACTTTTTCATTTAATTTTCATTTTGCCATATGGTCTTTCAGAGGCCCTCTGATCTTAATTATAGCATTCAGCTTTTGTTTATTTAAAAATCAGAAGGCAGATAGGTTATTGAGGGTTTATCTGTACTAATTGTACCACCATACCTGCCAACTGTCCCCTCAGTTGTAAAGGGAACCACTACAATCCCTGCCGACAGTGTGAATACACAAACTCGCATGCACACAGGTGCCGCATAACGTAATGTGTTGATGGGAAGGGAGTGTATTTCTAGCTTTAGAATTGCCGCACTGGCATTTTCCACCATGAACCTCTGCCATGTAGTATTGATTTGAATGGGATTTAGCCATGGGATTGGGAAGAGCAGGGAGTTAAGAGTCAGGAGACCTGAGCTCAAATCCCGACTCTGCCACTGACTGTGTTATCTTGGTGGAAGCTATTTTCTTCCTGGAGTCTCAGTTTTACCATCTATAAAATAGGGATAATGTTATCAATGTACCAGTAAGGATGTATGATTTATTGTGTATTTTACTTTTTTGGGGGGGGGGTCTTGCTCTGTTGCCCAGGCTGGAGTGCAGTCTCATGATCCTGGCTCACAACAACCACCACTCCTGGGTTCAAGTGATTGTTTTGCCTCAGCCTCCAGCGTAGCTGGCATTACAGGCACCTGCCACCACGCACAGCTAATTTTTCTATTTATACTAGAGATGGGGTTTCTCCATGTTGGCCGGGCTGGCCTCAAACTCCTGACTTCAAGTGAACCATCTGCCCCGGTCTCCCAATGTGCTGGGATTACAGGCATGAGCCACCACACCACCCAGGTGTGGGGTTTAAGTGAGGTACTTATGAAAGGCTTGTGGGTGTGTTAAGCATCCTAATATCTGGTGTTCAAGGGTTAGAAAGTAAAGTCCCATACAGCTTTTTATAAGCAAGAGGCTTAGATGCAATGGCATCAATTGTTTTTTGAAACGTAATGTGCATATAGTTCATTTTGCTGTTTTACCTGCCTCTTTGATAACTTAAATATTCTATTTAAATCATGGCTTATATCAGAATGTATAATATTTTATAGATCTTCTAAAAAGTGACTTGTTTGAAGACTATAACATCATTTCACACAGAAAATACCTTTGCTATGATTACACTTTGAAAACACTTGTTGAAGACACTAAAGAAACATGTCTAGAAAATGTTAAAAGCATTAGTTATAGTTTTGGTTTAAAACAAGCATGATGGCCGGATGCGGTGGCTCACGCCTATAATCCCAGTACTTTGGAAGCTTGAGATGGGTGGATCATGAGGTCAAGAGATGGAGATCATCCTGGCCAACATGGCAAAACCCCGTCTTACTAAAAGTACAAAAATTAGGTGGGTGTGGTGGTACACACTTGTAGTCTCAGCTACTCAGGAGGCTGAGGCAGGAGAATCACTTGAACCCAGGAGACGGAAGCTGCAGTGAACCGAGATTGTGCCACTGCCCTCCAGCCTAGATGAGAGTGAGACTCCATCTCAAAACAAGAACAACAAAAAAGCAAGCATGATAATTTTTGGCTCCTTCCTCTGAATTTGGGAAGCTTTTCTGTTAGAGAAATCAATGCTTTTTCTTCCTCTGAATAAAGATGCATTTAAAAAATATTGTCTTTAAAGATAATAATGAACATTTAGTAGTTATACTAGGTTCTGATAACTTTTTCATCAGGCCATCACAGTCTGAATAATTGTAAAAAAAAAAAGTCAATTTTAGGAACGGTATTTAAAGTATTTCCAATTTTAATATTTTCTTTGAAATGTTTGAGATTGTCTACTGGTTTTTTTTTTTTTTTAAGATTTTTTTTTTCCTAAAAGATATTTCCGAAGCAGTGTTTTCACATGTAAATATCTGCAACAAACAGTACTTAACCAGTGGTTTTTTGGTTCTATATGTTTATACTTAGGACATGGCAATGAACATGTAGTCTACACACGTCTTTGGTAAAGGAAGCTCTTCTCACAAGCCTGGCTGCCCGAAAATTGTAGTCAAGGACAAAGTCAATTCTCATTGCTGGCTTTTGACCCCTATGTCTATATATTTTATCTAATATATATTTGGAAAAGCAGCCAAAAATGTTAAAGAGTTTATGCCAGTAGTTTGAGTTGTTGTAGTTTATAAAGCCCTAAAATTAAGTATGGAAGTACAAGAAAGCCTACACTATGTATTGGGTCAAAGAAAAGAAATCCAAATTAATATTGATTGACATTCATGAACAATCCCTGAGTGCCAGTAACGCTTCTGTCCTAATCATAGACTAATTTGACCAACTCTATGGGTCAAACAAAATAGCCAACAGCTCTGAGTTTAGGTTGGTATGAATGAATAAAAAGGGCTCTGACTGTTTTTTTCTTCTGTGAGATGGAGTCTCGCTCTATTGCCCACGCTGGAGTGCAGTGGAGCAATCTCAGCTCACTGCAGCCTCCACCTCCTGGGTTCAAGCGAATCTTCTGCCTAAGCCTTCCAAGTAGCTGGGACTACAGGCGCCCGCCACCACATCCAGCTCATTTTTGTATTTTTAGTAGAGACGGGGTTTCACCATATTGGCCAGGCTGGTCTCCAACTCCTGACCTTGTGATCCACCTGCCTCAGCCTCCCAAAGTGCTGGGATTACAGGTGTGAGCCATCGCGCCTGGCCAGGATCTGACTGTTAACACCGTATTCCCGAAGTCTGTAGTGTTCTGTGACCTCCAGTGCAAATAGCTGCTCTTGTTTAGATGATTTGACAGCATAATTTAGCATTTGGGATTTTTTTTTTCTAAGTGATTAAAAACGTGTGCTTCTTTTCTAGCATATGAGTAAAGCAAACTTTTCCGTTATATTTTCTAGGGGACAGAATAATTGAAATGAATTGAACATTGGGCTGGGTGGTCATAGAACTGGTTTCTGTTAGAGGTTAATTGACTTTGAGGAAATTAAACCATCAAGGTTCTCCAGGGGCACATCTGTTAGCCTTTTGACAGTTCTAAATAGTTATCTCTCTCTCTACATTATAAATTCCCCGAGGCAGGGACTTTGATTCACTGATAATATCCACCCTAGTGCCTAGAACAGAGCCAGGCATGAAATAGGCACTGAATCGGTATTTATTGAATCAATGAATGAATCTCCTAGTGCACCTAAGGGAAGGACACCAGGAAGATTCTACCATGTTTGTGAAAACAGTAGCAATCATTCCTCTTCCTCATTTTTATTTGCTAAAATTACTAACTAAGTGCCATGGCTCATACCTGTAATCTCGGCATTTTCAGAGGCTGAGGCAGAAGGATCACTTGAGCCCAGGAGTTTGAGACCAGCCTGGGCAGTATGGTGGAACCTCATTTCTACAGAACATGCAAAAATTAGCCAGGCATGGTGGCATGTGCCCATAGTCCCAGCTACTCGGGAGGCTGAGGTGGGAGGATCACCTGAGTCCAGGAGGTGGAGGCTGTAATGAGCTGTGATCACACCACTGCACTCTAGCCTGGGCAACAGAGTGAGCCCTTGTCAAACAAACAAACAAACAAATAAATAAAAAAAATAATTACTAACCAGCTAATCTCAAATCAGTTCTTCTAAGTCCTCTGAGCTTGTTTGTTTTTCTGTCTGTAAAATGGGCTGTCTTCATGTCAGACTTTGGTTATGAGAAATAGTCACTCCTCAACTTCTTGAAGAAGTGCTAGACAGAAACAAGATGGTTGTGGAAAAAAATAACACTACTGTCCAGACTGTGCTAAGATGCTTGGTTGCATTTGAAACCCGTTTCGCAGTCTGCTCTGGGCAGGTGATTGCGACATGCTTTCCATCTGTGCCTAATGGGAGCACGCTCCCAGCTCCACATGGCAGCAGGAACATTGGCAGGGTTGTCCCGGAGAGAAGAGAGCGCCAATAGGCGTTGCTATGGTGGAGGCATGACATAATTCAATTTTACTTGATTATTCACTGGATGTGCCCATTGTATATTAGCCTCCGGGTATGTTTACAAGGAGCTTAGGAAAGAGGTAGAGGCTGTGCTGTCAGCAGAAGGGCCAGGCATGTTCACACACAGACACACGCAGACTTTTCTTCCCTGATATCCAACACCTCTGCACCAGTCTGGTGCAGGGGTGAAATCACCACCCGGCTAGTGACTGGCAAGGCTCAGACGACTTGCTCTTCTAAAATCTTCTCCCCTGGCTTCATAATTCCCTGTAGCAGCTTGGGGCTTGGGTGTTCGCGCACCTGATTTTTCTAAGAACACATATGTGTGATAAAGGGCACAGCAATTTCCCGTTCTTACTTAACGATGTTTAAATCAACTTACTGGATTTGGATGCCTTTCCTTGCCAGCATTCCTAAACTTCACGTGAACAGCAAAAGTTCAAAGGCCACTGAAACATCATTTATTTGTTAATGAAAACCAAGCCATTTCAGAATGGGATCACACTGTCCTGCCCTGTCACCTTCCCTCTGATGCTATGGAGGCGTGCTGTCTTTCTCCAGAGGCAAGCAATATTGTATTTTAAACTTATGAGGCTATCACGGGAGGCGAGTTTGGCCAGTGTCTGTGTATTCAGATCCTCCTCCTTTTAAAATAGAATAAAACAAAAGTAGAAGGCTGTTCCCTGATTATGCTCTTCTGGTGGGTTTCTATTTGTCATTGCTGTTTAGCAAATGACTTCTCCTCTGCTTCCTATTCATTTGTTCATATTAACTCTTGGTTGTAGCAGAGAGTCACAGTTATCTGAAAAGCAAATTCCCTCATTTTTGTCATATTGCCGTAGTAGCAGTAGTTAATTAGGGGCCCCATGAGTGACAGGAGTTGTTGGGTTCTATAACCGAAAACCCACCCCAAACACTGGCCATCCAGGTCTGCCTTGTCAAGTCGGTGAGATCCTGACAGCTTGCAGTTTCTTCGGCTTCCCTCCCTGCAATTCATTGCAGGAGCGGCCCAGTAATAGTCCTGATCCCACAAATAAGAGCACAAATGCCCGTAAGCACGTGATTAGGAAATATTGCCATTCTGACTACATCAGCAACTTGTAACTTACCAATGCAACTAGATGTCTTTACTTAATTCATCCCCCTCTACCTCCCCACCAGTGCTTGATTAGCTAACTGGTCAGTGGCTAAGAAGACACAAATCACAGGGCATAGGGCACCCTCACTGCCTAGGAGAGCTGCCTGGGCTGGATGAACTGGCCAGGTTGATGACTTCTCTTGAAAGGAGGGGGGCCCTGTGGTGCTGGCACCTTCACATAGAAGCAGATATGAGGCATTTCTTAGAGCAGCGTTCACCCCCTTTAGAAATTGTGACCCTCTGTCCTCGTCTTGATAGCTCCCAGTTCTTCAAGCCCCAAAGAATTGTGTGGCTTCTCTTCTTTCTCCAACATTTAAAGAAATTAAATTCGTTTTCCTGGGCTCCTTACATTCTAATTCGTTTCTCATTAGAGATAAATAATATTAGATACTTGAAACATAAACCTAAGGATTTCTATGTTAGCTTTCCAAGGACCTTTTCTTAAGAGAGAGGGGAAACAAAATATTTGGGTCAGGTATTTTAAGATGTTAAATATAAAAATCAGCCTTTAAAGAATCAAATCCAAAGCCAGTCACTTAGCCTCGCATTTCCCCCCGTGATTCCACTTTTCAAAACCCAAGATGACCATCAGGATGGGTTTAGTTGGACTCTCAGTGGTTATAGGTCAAATCATGGTCTCGTGATTGTTAAAATCTTCATAAGGCCCCCTCTAATCCTGTGAGTTTTCAGAAGGAAATCCCTGTGAATAGTCCTGGCATTGCTTTGCCTGGTAACGTCTTATTTACTGACAGTACCCCCAGCTGAGCTGTCTTGGTTAATATGTTTGCTCTGGCACTGTAGTTCCTTTTTAATCAGAAATGTGTATCGATAGGTTGCATGGTTGGGGAAAATGGCATTCATTTTGTAGCATTTTCCCAGGTAATATTGAGTGAATGTTTCTTTAGTACTAAACACATAATGGTCTTTGTCTTAAGAACTTATTAGCATTGAGATTTTTCTTTTGGAATTTTCTTTATTGATACCAGACTCCAGTTGATATTTTTTTGGCATCTTGATCAGAAGCTCTGACTTTTCGGTCCTTAGCAGAGAATATGTCCCTTGATAATCTGTAGGCACCCTTAATGGAGGCAATGGTGTGTGGGCTTGAGAAGTCAGAGCATTAGCACATCTGTGTTTTCCTCCAGTGTGGAGTTTTGTCATTTCTAATGATGACAATCCATCAGTCCACATGGTTCAAAATGAAGATAAATTGAATTAATGTGTGAGTTAAGTGACTCATTGATATAATTATACTGTGAGGATTTCTTTAGGGTAACCTAACACATTTAGTAGTGTTAATTGTAGCGGCATTGCATGGGAGCACTTAATTTCCTAAGTAAACAGAATAATTTATTAATTCTCAAAAAGCGATTTCAAGGCCCAGACTGAGAGAGAAAGAGTACGTATTTTACTGTAGTCTCAGTTTGCTTTGGTTTATCAGATTCAAAATTGCTAAGAATGTTTTTCTAGATTCCTACTTGTTATTGCTCCATTTCCATGTGTGCCCAATTCAATAGTGTATTGAAATGAAAGTAGGAAATAGGTGCCATCCAGTAAATCTTAATTAAGTTATTGAAAATTGAAGAGCACTGAATAATAAAGCAGTTCTAATTGCAGTTAAAACTGTATTGGCAGCAGATATGCCTGAACAAGGATGATAAAGCAGCCGAGGAAGAGCCTTGGATGGCAGAATCGAAAAAGGGTAATATACAGATTACATGCAAAACTCAACTCGAATGTTTTGTGAAATGTAGGCATGCTGCGTAAACCTATTTTTTGCTGAAAAGCATGTTTTCTCTCATGTCAGAAATGATCACAGGAATCCTTTTAATATTCATTTAAATAGTTTTTAATTGGCTTCAGAGAGTTTAAAGTTCAGCATGAAGGTGAGATCTAAGCTTACTAATTAGATCGAATGCAGTTTGACTTAAAGATCAGACTTGATAATTAAAGAATTTCATACCAAATATACATTTTGAGAACATTTCTTTTCACATCCTTGAGGTACAATGGATTTTCCTGAATTTTCCCCCTTCTTTTAAAATAGAAATTTCTCTTACAGAAAGATGATCAAATCTTGTACCGCTTGTTGGAAAATGACAAACCTCTTATTTGTTTGTCATTTAGCCAACATCCTGTGTTCAGGTTATTCTAATTTTTTTCCCCCATCCAAGTAGAATTTTGAATTGCACGGAACGTTGTGATGAACACAAGTTGTTGTATCTTGTGTTTTTTCCCCCCACCAAGTTGTTTGATGCTGTTGAAATGGAAGGCTGAAGTAGAAGGGGCACTTAAGCAGTGAAGGGTTTTTCTTTGTAAATAATAGATCAAGAGCACTGGATCTGTATCTAATGGAGCTGTGTGCGGCCTCCGTTTCAAGGACAGCGCGCGGTTTTAAAAACCGCAACTACCAACCATCCCGTCCGCAACCTGTGGTCAGTTTTGTGAATGCGTGTGTGTGTGTGTGTGTGTGTGTGTGTGTGTGTGTCTGCTTGCCTTCTCTAATTCCTTAGCACCCCTTCCTCCTTAAACAGGCTTCTGTCACGTCATATTTGATTTCGTAAACTTAAAAATAGAAACGTCATATATACCATATAAAGATGTATATCCATATGGCGCCTTACCTGTCTTCTAATATCATGGAATGATTTCAGGAACTTTGATCTTGTTTTACTCAGTGTGCGAATGAGCCTATTTGACTATGGCATGCTGTCCAAGGAAAGGTAGATGTCTGTGGCTAACAACGCAGAAATGTTTGTCTTAGTAACAGAAAAACCGGGTTGGTTATATACAGTTACCTTGATAATCTGATAAAAAAATTTAATTTATCATTTTCTTCCCCTTTTTCCTTCACCTTCCCTTTTTGTAGGTTATAAATATTTCTTATATTTGCCAGTTTGAACTTATGTTGGAAAACTGTAAATTTGATACACTCAGGTATTGTGGTGTTATTGCCTACAATTCCTAAAAGCATAATAGAGCTTTGATCCTTCTGAATTTGAATTAGTTATGTTTTTATCACTTATAATCTAAATTAGACCTAATTAACATTTTCCCTTACAGTGTAATAGTGCAAACATTGCCAATATCTTAAAATATCTAGTCTCTGTCAAAAGCATATTTGAAAACAGAGAAATAAACATGAAATGTTAAATGTCAAGTAGGAGTCTATGTAAATAAAATAGAAATAAAAGTACAGATGAAACCTGGAAATCCTTTGCTGATTTCTGAAATCGTTGTTATAAGATTACAAGGTAGTTACTGTAAATTGAAACATTTCTTTTTTGGTGCCTTTTTAAATTCCCTAAATGCATCCTACCCATTTGGGCCTATTTTTAAAAAAGGGTTAAACAGTCTTTCCTTATAAAATAGATAGGTAGATAACCTAGGTAAATAGATTTTTAAATCAAACATTCTAATATTTTTTTGTTACGTACAAAAATAAATGTTGAACGCTAACGTTCCTAACACGCTGCTTTCTTGAAAGAAAATCATTAATCTTCTCAAATGCAAGTGTAAACTTGATCCATTTTTGCTTTCTTGTCCGTAAATCGTTGATTATTGGTTTTGAAGGAAAACGCAGTATGAGTGTGTTTTGAATTTTAACTTTGAAATCATGAATGTACAACATGTTCATTGCAGTCAAATCACAAGCAGAGAGAACCCATTTGAAACAATATTTAAAGCATTCCTGTTGGGGCATTATTTAATGGGAATGATAAGTTTCAGATTTAGGTTCTAGAAAGTTGAAGTTGGCCGTACTTCAAATCTACGATTTAACTACTTTGAAAGAACAGCTTTGCTTGTCTTCAGGGGGAAACAAATAACTTAGGGGACATCACTTCATTCTCGAACAGTCTTTCATCCCTGAGTATAACAAATTGTTTCTTTTATTAATGTGTTACTTGCACTATGGAAGCAGTTCTTAGGGGAAAATAATCAGGAAGATATGCTTTGCTTCTCCTAGATGCTACAACCTGAAATATGTTGCTACTTTCCTTGAACGGGTTTCCCTCTCTCTCTCTCTCTCTCTCTCTCTCTCTCTCTCTCTCTCTCTCTCTCTCTCTCTCTGCCCCCCAACAAATACAGCTAACGTAATAGAAATTACAGGACAGGATACAATGAGATTTCTTTCCCTTCTCTCACAGCACGTTTTGGTTGGCTAGGAGAAGGCAAGGTATTGGAATATGATTATCCCTATTTAAGGGGGAAAAAAATGATATAATTCGTCATCTTACCAGTTCTCGGCATTCTTTGTGGCGCGCGCTTAGTCAATGCCGGGAAACGGCGGTCTGACAGCTAATAGATATCTCTGCCCTCAATTGTTTAGACATTTTTTTGTCTTTTGTGACATTGAAGAAAAGACAAGGAAGGGAATGGAAGCAACTAAAAAATGTCAAAAGATCAAAAAATCAATGGGCCGCAGGAATGCAATCTGTTTACCGGGTGTAGCTGCTGTTTCTGCTCCACCACGAGTCCGAGACGGTGTCTGGGGCAGGCACCGAATCGCATCGCCTCCCTCCCTGGGAGCTGTGATACCGCACACAAATCGGGCACATTAGCTGGCTTGCCTCCACTCCCCTGCCCCCATAAATAAATAATAAAATAAATACAGGCTTTTCTCTTAAGTCTGCAAAAACCAAGTTTCTTTGGTGCTGTGTCTTTCGGTCCATTTCCAACCATTTCCAGGACTTGATGGGCTCAGCCTAGCAGACGGGTTAGAGGATTTACTGGTGGCGTTTTAATGTTCTGGCCAGGGGAGAACACTTGATATTATTATTATTATTATTATTTA
Source organism: Callithrix jacchus (assembly GCF_049354715.1). Lineage (NCBI taxonomy): Eukaryota > Metazoa > Chordata > Mammalia > Primates > Cebidae > Callithrix > Callithrix jacchus. Next base: position 106,061,575 of record NC_133513.1, read on the forward strand.
TTTGTTTGATTTTGGAGAGAAAAAAGTCAATGAAAAGTAATTGGGTGATAATTAGGTGAAGCACGATGAATAATGGTTTTGTCTCCGGCTTGGACTCTTTGGACGCGACTTCTGTGTATGTCTTGAGGTGATCAGTGGGAGCAGGGGAAATTTTATTGGAAACTTGTTTCTTAGAGAAGAGAAGGGGGTATGTGGATAGTAAGACTTATTTAGCTGTGTAGGGAGGGAGAGTGCTGGTTGCTTTCCATAAAAACATTTAGGTTTTGAACGACAGACTTCGTTGCCATTTTCCTTTTTTAAACTTTTCAACCAACCGGTCGTGTGTGTGTGTGTGTGTGTGTGTGTGTGTGTGTTCACCTACACATTTGTCTGGAATACAGTGAGAACCCAGAAAAATGGATGGGCCCTACCAGGCGAGGCTGCAATCTGTTGGGGAAGCTTTTTTTTTTTATTCCCAAGCCTTGTAGTTGCTATTTGATAGTAAGTGTAGTCCAGCCTGCATATTTTATAAACTTTCTATTAAAGTTGTGGCATGTTATCATAAAACTCAATTGCGATACTTTGTATTACGCTCTGGGATTGAGAGATAGACATAGGATTAAAAAAACAATTTCTAGGCATTTCTAGATGATAAATTTAATTTTCTTTGCTATTTGGAGGTCTTCTTTGAAAATGCAATTGTAATGAACGCATTCAGAACTGGAGAATAGATTTACCCTTGGCTTCAAATAGTCGACGTTATCAGGCGCTGTCATTCGTTCCTTCCTATTTTCGGGCTGCTAATTGATGTTTTTGATGTCAGCAAGAAAATTGAAGAAAATGTCATGTGTGAACCAGTGCGGAAGTTAATAAGATTGACTTCGTTGACAGAATTTACAATGAGAGCAGAGACCGCATAATGGGACCGCTGCGAATTCGTGTGCTCTCTTTGGAGTCAAAATTGACACCTCACGCTAGGCCAGTGGTCGATAGGAGAGATGGAACATTTGGGAAAGTTCCTAATCTCCTTTTTCCCCCCTTACCTTTTGGTCTCCGATGATGCTTTAGTTTCACCGGCAGCTGTTTATCCAGGGGGCTATTGCTGCGGACCACGCCAGGCCCTTAGTTCAGACTCCTGGTGCTACCAACAATGCTTATTTTTTATGCTGTTTTGAGTTTGAAAGCAAAAGAGTCTTAAAAAGGTTAGATTAAGATGTGTCTTAAGGAAAGATATACTAATATCGGTCAGGGTCATTGCAGATGCTTAGGTTATGTGCAATAAAGCCGAAACGCAAATCCCTCCCTGAACAAAGAAACCATGTTGGCACTAAGATCAGTCCTTGAACATAACAGAAGGTTATAACTTTGCAAGCAAAAAATAATAAAGTTCTTGGTCACATGTCTCCACCCCCAAAAAGAACATTTTAGCCATGATGCCCCTTAAGGTTTTTTTTTTTTTTTTTCTTAACTTGTAGAAGGTTTCAATATAATAGATTAATTTTCCAGTTATGTGGCAAAGTTTATTGGATTTGTGTGTATAATTATGGATTGGATTAGTTGAGTTTGGTTCAGTGCATCTGATTATCTTCTGGCCTTTAGGGAAATGCGCTAAAACCCTAATATGTCCACTACCCCCAAGCGGTCTCTGTTTGAAGGCGCCGCACAAAATGTGGTCTCTACCAGCGCTTGGCCTCCAAGGATCTTCAGTGAGAGACATTATTCTTGGAATATCCAATTAATTCCACGGGCAGTGATCAGTTAGCGCTTCTTCTTCCTTTCTCGCCATTTGAAATGCTAACACAATGAATATTTTCTCATTGGTCTGTGTCCCTCGGCTAAGCTGTTGCCGCGGGCTGAGAATTTCATCGACTGATGAGACCAGAGGCTCCGCCAATAAAAGGTTACAGTACGTGATTTGCATGCCAAGTGGGGTTTGGTTTCATGAACTTAAAAGTTCTTTAACTTTTATTTGACTTTTTTTCTTTTGTTCAAAGTAGATTGAGGGGTAGTATATTTGTGAGTGTTTAAAGTATGAAAATTACCAGGGACAGGAGGTCACAACTATATTTTGGACCATCTCACATAGACGGAGAACATGGCCTTTGTGTGAGTAGCTTTTATGGAGAGCAACCACATCAACTTTCTAAGATCAGGTCAATGGGAAACAGTTTTTCAGATGTTGCGATTTACTGTTGGGACCTTCTAGTATCCTTCAATAGCTTGCCATTTTGGGGATTGGTGCTGGTAGAGTATCTTGTGGTACTAATAATCACATACAGCATTATTTGAAATGACAAGGGAGCCATCGAGCAGGATGTTAGGAGGAGGAAGGACTATTCTTTGGAGTGGTTGGTAATCAGAGTCTTGGGTACTGAGAAAATCATACCTTCTAGAGGAGTATTCAGAGGCAAATGTCTTTTGTTTTCAAGGGTACGTTGGAGGGTGTTACAAAATATTGAGTTGCACTGAGCACAAGAAAATGTACAACAAATAAACGAACAGCACCAGTGTCATAGGAGGATACTGACAGCAGAGTAGATTGTGGTGGATTCGATTATGGCCTACAATCCCTGAGTTTCAGAACTGTGTCTCAACCAGACAAAGCCCCAGGAAGTATGAGGCCAAGAGCAGTTACACACACATTCAATTGGCTAAATGCTTGGCTCAGAAAAATAATGTCTGATGGTGTCACCTGTATCTCTTTCATCTTCCAGACTCTTCCAAACTTGGATTTTATTAAGTCAGGATGCTTCTTGTTGATTTAAAGCCATGATAGATGTCTTCTGATCTAAGGAGTATTGTAGACAAAAGCAAGGAGGGAGTATGGTCAAATGAAGGTTCCTCCATCCCTTCGCAAAATAGGGGGAAAAGGGATTGAGGAAAAAGGAAGAGTCAGCCTTCAAACCACTGTAATCTTAGAGGAAGGGTAATAGGATTGGAGTCTTGACATATTTCAACTGAATGAAAAATCATGATACCTCTACCAAAATTGTTAGCAAAAGGGAACCGGCAGGGATAGGAATGGAGAGAGCCTTGCCCCTCTTCTCCCTCTCCCGCCCTCTTCCTTCCTTCCTCTCCTAGCTGTCTGTGAGGAGCAAAGCAGGTGGCTCCCTGTGGCTGACTTTTCATGACAACATGCCATTAGAAATTGCCGTCCTGTTGATCAATCCTCTCGACATGACAGATTTGCCGCAAGGCCTGGCTCTTTGAGCGCCAGCACTGTGGCTTTTCCCTCCTTTTTTCCTGCACTAATTGGTGAAAGTTTTTTTACTGTGCTAGTGGCAGAGGAAATTCTTTTGAACATTGTCACAATCAAGTGTTGACTTCTTTAGAATTGCAAGTAGGTTAAGTGAGTATCAACATTGGGGGTTGAATGGGAGGAGGGAAAACACTAACACAAAGTTACTACTACCTAAATTTTATGATTAGAGTAGTGTTGGAAAACAAACTAATTGGATTTACCCCCCTTCTCTCAATATATATATATTGTGGGGTGAGGGAATGCACATGTGCATGTGGGTGTGCGCACGCATGCACATACATACACACACACACACACACAAAGTATTTATTAAAATCATGGTCCTTTTAAACTTCCATTATGTTTTGTCATGATGGGGGCTGGGGCAGCCCTGACATTTGAAATGGGGAAAACACGTTGCCATATTGATTGAAGAAAATACATCCGTTAGTTTCTTCTTATAATACATGGATTCAGAACAACAGTAACACGATTATTACATAACATACTATAAATCAAAGGAATATATAAAGCTTCTGTCAGTGGGGCACATTTTACTCTGAACTTAATGGCATTCTTCTGTCCAAAATCAGCATACAAAGAATAAAACCTCTTGGCAAAGGATTTGCTCTCAGACATCGATTCTTCTCCTGAAGTATCAAGATACACTTCTGCTTAAATCCTGATATTCTAGTTTATATGTAAGGTTATTTTCTAACCTAGAATGTAACAACCTTTCTTATATGATTTAAATCCAAACTTCTCTATGAAACCGAGAGTTAATAGGGTTTTATCTTTCTATTTAGACAGAATTTGAATTGGAAACCTATTTTTAATCTATGATTCAAAGTATTTACTGAAGGAATTTGTAAAATTAATCTTTGCTTAAACATGTATTTTTTGATTTAAAAAACGTGTTAGATTAAAAGTATCGTTTAGCCAGATCGAGACAGAATATGCGTATTTACATTTTCCAAGTCACAGAATCTGTTTAGTACGTTCTCATTCTTATCTATATACCATTTCAGATAATTCTGAATTGGAAAGAAAATAACAGAGCATGAAACCTTTCAACTTAACCATGGGTTTGTGACTATCAAGAAGAAATCTTATGCAGAAATAAAGATTTTGTACTGACCCATCATCTAAACATAGCAACGACACGTAAAAAAGAGGCTACTTCTATTTAGCAGTAGATACTGATTAGGAAATGAGAATTATAGGAATAAAAGTTACTAAGATTATTAGCAGAATTCCTAGTAAATGACTTTAGCTTTAGGTGCAAAAATGGAAAGAAGATGGGAAAGTATGGTCTGGAATTACCTGGCCCCGATATCCCTCCTTGGCCATCACAACTGCTGTAATCGTTACAGGGAAGAGAAGTACAGAAACCCCTATTGAAAGAAGCATCAATTCATATAATTAATTTTGCCATTGTAAAAATCATTTGTAAAATTTGCATTATTAACATTATCAAGTCACTAGTTGGTAAGACATCAGACATGACGAGAGTGAAGGGCAGCTTAGGGAGAACCGGGCTTTAAACCCTCAGTAGATCGGAGTTAGGATCAAAGGCACTTGCTTTATGTGGCTGTGCTAGACTTTGAAGTCATGACTGCACCTACAGCACTCATTTCATCAAGTTCACTGGTGTCTTAATAGCAGATCAATAAGTTTCAAAGTCGGAGAGTTAATTTGATACTAGTGCTGATGCGGTCGTGCTGGGGAAGCCGAGAGAGAGGCAGAGAAAGCTGCCTATTAACAACTCCGGTTCAGAGCGCACAAAGATGCAGATTAAGGATGTATCTATGGCCCTGAAAAGACAGGCTCTGGCCAGGAATGGGGAAGCTGTGGATTGATAAAGCAAAGGCTCCTTAATTTAGACATCTCAGGTTATTTGGAAGCCAGTCTGTGCTTGAAAAATCTTTAGTCGGATACACATAAGTAGGTGTGTTTACACATGTCTGACTTTTGGTCTAGATAAACAGGTGAGGGGGAAAACGTCTGCATACACTTTTCTAAAATAAAGGGCATATCTGCATAAGGACTATTGTAGGTTATGAGATGATGTGGGGGAAAAGGTTGGAAAACAGATTTTTGAAGGAGCATTGAATGTGTGCTTTCATCATAGGGATTATGTTGATTTTTTTTTAAAAAGTGGCATTGGGAATATCTCCCTAAGTGAATTATATCTAGGCAATAATAATTTGATACAAGTCCATTTTGATCCATTTTTTTTTTTTAAAGAGGAGTGCTAGAGGAGAAGGCTTAGCACCAAATTCCTTTCCTTCTTTGTAGTGTAACTTGACGTGTATGTGAACAAATGGGACTCTTTGTTGCTTTCTTCTGTTCTTATCTCATCCTCTTACCCGATTTTGTCTCAATTCTCCCCACTTAGAAAGTGATATATTTTTAGGATCTATTTCACAAACTTGTTGGATATACAGAGCACTGAAAGAGAGAAGAAGAAAAGTTGGGGCAAGATAGGATGTTTGTATGTATGTTTGAGATTTTTCTTTGTTTTCAGCGGTTTTCCTTGGGTCCTTCCTACGGGATAAGCGTAAACATTATGGGATGTGTGGTAGAGATGACATCAGTGGTTATGGCAGGAGGGGATTTGGAAAGGCTCTTTTTTGGGCAAAAGGAGAGGATGTAAAGACACAGAGTTCAAAGATGCAAATCACGAGAAAGTAGAAACCTTAACAA